>NC_069122.1:56716436-57016436 GCF_026914265.1 Mya arenaria | reverse complement strand
CTGATATTTGATCCTTGAATTGTCGTATTTTCAAGGGCATTAACAGGTCTTTGAAATGAACGCTTTCGAAACAGTTGGTTCCCTTACAATCACCAAAGTGATTATGGAGCGATGTCTAGCAATCAAGCACTGTTAAATATGAGTATCTTGTTTTCCATAAGCATTCGAAGGTAATAGATCAACATATGAACGCGGAATTGATTGTGAATTGTTAATGTACACACCCCTATGTGTCCCTAATAACATTGCTGGTAATTAAGCTCAGGACAGTTAAACTCACCAGACAAACATTTAAATACTGTTTATCCGAACACCGTTTATCCGAAATTATCCCCGTTTCGTTTTTATTTCTCGATCCCGAGTTCGTTTTATCTTAGTTTAATTAAAAATCAGGCTTAACCATGATCATAGGTTTAATCCGATCATTAATCCGAACTCGCTATTTCGAAATTATCGTTTCTTTGAAGTTAAAATAACCGTCCATTTTCGATATTTCATACTTCTTTGTCAATCCTGGTTTCAAAATAAGTCATCTCATTTTCACTCCATCCGACAAATGCAAGCTACATATAATGAGCGATTTATTTTGGATGGAGTTAACATGTCATTTGCATATGACTGATGAATATCATTTAGAATGTCTCAACCGATGCCGAACACTCCGGAAAAAAAACGCCCGATAACCATACTATCTGGTACGGAATTGAACGGGAAGGTTTTTTTAGCAGCGCAACAATTCAAAACGACATGAAATCATTCTTCAAAAAGTGTTTACCCGAATGATTCTGAGCAAACTAAGTTTATGTTCAGTGCATGTACACTTAACGATGCAACATGTTGGCAATTTGTAGCCGACATTGCAATCTTCATGACTAAAAAGTTTACGTCACCATTAATCGTCTGCCAGAAATTTCAAATCATTCGGTTGACCAGTTTTCTAAAATATGCATAAGAGCAAATAAGCAACTGAAAATCCTTCAAGGACGAAGCAACTTTTTGGCAATGAACACTTATCTTATGATGTTCAAATCTTTTATCAGATCAATTTTATTTAATGTTAATGCACATACGCATGTCATTGACAGCTTAACGTTTAAGACGGTGTATAATGATTTTAAAATATAAAGGTGCTTTAATACTCAAATTAGCCGTTTTTTGTGTTCGGCCGATGTTTGCTAGGTTCTATTATGAGTCATTTACATGCCACCCACTTGATATTTGCTTGGAATATTCGCTCCATATATTTAATACTATATTGAAGCAATCTTGGAAGAGTGTTCGTAACCAAGGGCCTTCCAGCCAGCTTAATGGAAACTTTTACCTTCAAGCACTGTTTAGTGCACCCCATTACTTAACTGTAATTAAAGGCAATAAAGATTAGATGCGACATTGCATTTCTAGGAAATTACAGTATATATCTTGTGAATGTACAGTAGGATATTTGAGTTTGGCTTCCGGCTGATTTGAACTTGATTTACAAAATAAAATGACCAATTTAACGTAATACAATACATTTTTTTTCATAAATAACCAAACAGACCACTATATATAAATACTTATAATGAATTTAATTGGCATCTTGTATAATTCTTACTACTTGTACTCCTATTAAGTTTCATGTGAAAAAATACTGTAGCAAAGTTTATGAGAAATCTGGAATTAATCTCTTTTGGTCAATCAATAATTCTTTAGATTTAGTTAACGATTTTGAAAGTAGACGGTATAAGGTCTCAGTGCTTAATACTTATGTCTTTTCAACGCTCTATACATCTATTCCACAATCTTTAGTTACAAACACATTGACACCTCTTGCGGGGGAGTACTTATATGGCAGTTCATGTTAAAAAAGTTTTTTTACTAATGATCGCACAGATAAAAATATCTATTGGACAAGCACAGATGTCATTGAAGTTTTAAATTTTGTACTTAATAATCATTTTCTAAAATTCGGTAAATGTTTATATGAACAAAAAATGAGCATTCCAATGGGTGCCAATTATGCAATTTTACTTGCAGACCTCTTTTTATTCTGCTATGAAAGTCTAAGTCTGGAGATCTCGCTCTTGTTGATAAATTCAATAGCACTTTTAGATATATTGATGATATTCTAAGTTTAGATAATCCTGTGTTTACAGATAATATTCAATCGATATACCTTCACAATTGCAACTTAATAACTCTAATACCGGTACATCCGATTTAAAAGCATCCTATTTAGATCTGCAACTCGAAGTACAGGAAGATATATTGAGTATCAATCTTTATGATAAACGTGATGATTTTAATTTTAAAATAATCCTAGTTCACCATCTTTTGGCGTTTTTATTGCACAGTTGATAAGATTTGCCTGAATATGTACAGACGGTTGCCCAGTGCCATTAAACAGGGTTTATGTTTAAACATTTTGCTACTGAGCTTGTTTCGGTAGTTTTTCGCAAAAATATTGTGAAGTTAGAAAGACTTTCTGATTGTCCAGTCGCTGACAAAATGGTTCATATACAGATAAACAGCAATTATATTACATTAAATGTTTATACTTTAACTCATTTTCTGATAAATGTTTTTCGATCATCCATTTGCAACATTGACAATACAAGCTTACAATGCCATTATAACGTTGTATAAAAACCGTTTGTTTTGAACTTTGGCAATTACGTTCAATTATTTAAATACTTACAATTTACAAAATTGCGGCAGACAGGATGTCATTTGAAAATATGTAAAATTAAAGCATATTTTAAACATGTATTTATTAAACTAAATGCCTGGCATTCATTCAATAATATATGTATAGTAAACTATTAATATAGGCTTTTTGCGGTTACATGTACGTATTTGCATGATTCAACGAAAACACGTTTTGCGGACGGGCTGTGCCAATTTGTGTCATACAAATAGCTTCAACACACATATGAATAAAGCATATAATCATAATATATCTGCATAGAAATACTTCGCAATATAATCACTGTTAAAATTCAGATAATACTCTTAGAAATCCTTTTTCATGTAATTTGTTCATCTCACCAAAACATGTAACAAAATATGTATTGTTCAACTCCTGCATAGAATAGTACCTCAAATCTACGAATTAAACAAACTGAAACTTAATAAATATTTGCCTTCAACGCCCACTAAGATGTTGATGAAGGCTCTTAACTATATTTTGTTAAAAAGATAAAAAGCTAGTAATTGTAATTTAGTTCAAAACTAAAACTTATCAATTTCATTGAACAGTCGCAGACTTTTATACCATGTTATAACATTTAACTGCACACGATGCAGTCGAGATATATTATGCACGGCATACACTAAGCGTCTTATACTTTAGGTGTCTTTAAATAGGTTGATCAAGTTTCGCAATAAACAATTGAAATACCATACTAAACACCTTATGGACAGACTTAAAGTAAGTTTCGTTTCCACGAAGCAGGTAGATGCAGTGTTGTTGGTGTGTCAATAAATAATATTATTCATTATAAAAAATATCTGAAGAGATAAATAAAAGTTTTTATTATAAAATATATCAGAAGAGAAAAAAACTTATACATGTTTGTCTTAAAGCTGCACACTCAAATATTAAGCGTTTATCCAACTTTTTTTTATTTTTTGTCTTGGAATTAGAAAATATTTACGTAAATATCTACAAACCAATGATAAAAGACTGCTGACAAAAGATCAGATCGCAGATTTTCATATTTCCATTCCAAATTTCATGTTTTGGCTTAAACCGTTACTAACGTTAAGAAAAATGCATAAAAATCAATGTTGGCATGGAAATATATAAAGCTGCGATCTTTTGTCAGCAGTCTTTCATCACTGGTTTGCAGTTATTTACGTAAAAATTTGCTCGTTCCAAGACAAAAAGTTGTCAAAACGTTCAATCTGTGAGTGTGCAACTTTAAAGGGTCACGCAAAACGTATTGCTTAAATTGCTTAGTTGCTCGTTACGAGACATTATATTGAAAATGACTTAGTTGTAAGGTATATATAGTGTGTTATTACTGGCCAAATAATGCACCGGTGTCAGAGAACATTGTCGCGTTAAACATTAAAGGCAACCTTTACAAAACCTCAAATGTCAATTATTAACAATATCACCACACGTGTAAACTTTGTTAAATCTCAGCCAAGAATTATTACCTATTTAAAAAGCAAAACTAACTAGAATTTGTATTTACCTATCTAGATTTTGGCATTGCATGCATTATACACTGCATACTTTTTGGGATTTTCTCATATTTAAAAAGCGGCATCTTGTTATCAGTGCCCTACCGTTAACAGTGTGGCATAGTCTATGAAGCAACTGATCTCTATTCGTTATAACACGTTTTATAGCACTATATGTGCAACAAAACTATCGTACTCTCTCATCATGCAGTTTTATTTTAATATTCAATACAAGCACGTTACATAATGTACGTATCAATCACAGCAGAAAGGCACTATTATAATGCATATAAATTATCTAATTAATTAAAAGCAATATGCTTCAATAAAGGTATCCTTCATATTTGTTTAAAATTGTTACACTTTTGCATTTGGTTTAAAACCTGACAGTTGGATTGAATCTAGCTGGTTCACTTAGTGATCAGGAAATGGGAATATCCGCAATATGTGACATATTTTGGCCTTATATATTTCTTAAGTTAACAGCATGAGGAAACTAGTTGGTCACTCGCCGTGGCCAGTGTAGTATAAAAACAGAGGATATTTCTAAAAACTTTTAAAAACACATTCTTAACGTATTACTTAAAAAGGGACTCTGCTGAATAACCCAGTTTGTATTCGTATCGAGTTTGTTGTTCTCCCTTAGTTATTGACATAAACTGAAAATACGGAAAAGTGTTAAAATAGAACTTGAACTGTAACTTGAAGAATAATTTCTCTAACTTAGTAGAGACATCTTATGTTGTAAATATATGCAACTTATTATTAAGAAATATTAATAAAAACTGTATTAATCGTAGTGGAGGTTGTTGTAAAAGAAAAGTGAAGACGGTAAAACTTTGAAGAACCTGGGTTTTAAAAAAAAACGTTATAACGTAATAAGTTAAAAAGCGTATGGGCAAGACGATATCATTCATTATTCTAAACCAGCATGTCAACCACAAGCATTTAACAATTTTTGTCGTTTAAACTATGATGTATTATTCTATTTAATAATGTGTGTGCTCATTAATCTCTGACGATATGACACATAACCTTCCTGAAGGTGATAATAACTAATGTACATAAAATACGCAACGGTTGCTAAAGAGCGCAACGCTCATAAGAACTTACCAAGAGCAAGAACGTTGAATTATTTAAATACTAACAATGAGATTTAGAATAACATTGACGATGATTTTATTTCAAGATGGCCGACTCTTACCATTAATCGACTTAAGATTTTATCTTAACTAGTTAAGAAACCTCCGAGTACTTTCGTTTCGCCAATCTTTATTGCAAATTGTGACCGATTTCATTTTGAAAAGCATCATTACGGAAACATTTCTCTTGAGGCAAAAGCAAAACCTACAACACCAAATATACTAAATCATTTATTTAATCATATTGTAGAAATAAAATGCTACTATCATCCTACGTCGTGATTTTGATTGTCTTAAAAGTATCTTTGTCTAACGAAACACAAGGTATCGACGCAGTTGCCAACATTGAATTTAAGTAAAGCAAGTAACACGGAAATAACTGAGTCGAAGATACCTAAGTCGCAGATACCCAAGTCAAAAATAACTATTCTGAAAACGAACCAACAGGGAACGTTGCAAAGGGTAGTCGATTTAACTAACCATACTAAAGAAGTGAGCATTGTCAAAGACCCTGGAATGCAAAACACACTTAGTTTGCAACAGAACGCAAATTATTGGACAGCTGGAAAGTCACTTTGCCATCCGGAAACATCATGTGACTTCTATGGCACCTCCTATAAGTGGTGCTACACGGATATCAGCATGCAGAAATGGGACTACTGCTGTACAGGTGCGTGTGAAAGACGAAGCAAAAATTACTTTTGGTGCCCGTCGGGAAACACATGGCAATACTGTGGCAGCCCCGGTACAAAGACCGTAGATAACACAAGTTGTCTACCAACGAGTCCTTGCGGTCTCCACCTTGATGTCGACTCCAAAACAACATACTATTGGTGTTATGTGGATATGCTTAAAAACTACAAAAGATGCTGTCAGCCTGGGTTTCCTTGTGGATATAACAAGGAAAGCTTCAAATGGTGCTGGACCGGATACTTGATTCAGAGTGGGAAGTGGGACTATTGCAAATAATAAAATCGATATATTCTGAGCCAGCATAAGACACTTCTAAAAACGAACACGAGGAACATGTACCTATTTTCGAAACTAATACATATAGAGTAAAACTGAGCCATTATGACATCAGATAAGGAGAACACATTAAGAAAGGTCATGTCCATGTCTTATAAATATATCAACAGAGGCATCTGGGTTATAAAGCCACAAATTTAATTATAACTGTTATGATTTTGAACATTAAAGTGTAATTGTTGGGTCAGGTTGGTCAGCGATAATAAATACATGTGTCTGGTTAATTTAGTATTCTGTTTATAATGTAATCATTCTGTAATGTTTTTAGGAAATAAAATCAAATCATACTGTTATGAAATTGGGTGGTCAGTGTATATAAACACAATTCAATGTTTTATACTTTAATAACGATATACATCTCATGATAGTAAACACATCTCTGCTATGTACAAAAGCCTGCAGCAGTAATACGAATAACATTAGACAGTAGGCGGAGCCTCATATTCATTAGCAGCTCTGAGTAATCATGGATACATTTTATATGAAAGGAATACCAAAGATCTCCCTCCATAAATTGTTAACCTAAGGGTCACATATTAGAGACAGCACTGATAACTTTTGTGAAGTTCTAATCTAAACATGAACGAAACTGTCAGTTAAAACATTTCTTAATTAGCGATTATAACGTCTTATCTGAGACTCTTGAACTATATCTGAATATCATTACTTCTAACATTAAACATAGTTCCCATATCCCTGTGGTGGTTTAACTTCCCTCCCAAATCGAGTTACGTTTAATACTGGAGATGTTTGTGTTTTATCTCTCTGTTTACTCGGAGTTTCCTTGGATTGTTGAAAAGGAACAGTGACATCGTTTTCACTTTGTTTATCGTTTGATTTGTCAGACTCACGAAAGTCACTGTTTGGAATATGTTGTAAATGCCTTCGATTTCTTGTATATGTCCCATTTTCTGTATCTACAACGTATGATCTTCTCTCTTGGAATGGAATCGTAACAGTTCCTTCTTTTTCCCATTTCTTCTGATTGTCTAGTTTTATTCTGACCTTTTGACCTTCATTCAATAATGGCAATGCACGTGCAGAATATCTCTTGTTGTAGAAATGTTCGTAAGTTTGTTTTGTCTTCTTGTCGTTTTTTTGAACAATTGACCGTCTAGGCCATTTTGGTTTAGTGATTTCCGGCATACATGGAAGAAACGTGCGAACATTCCTACCTATCATCAGCTGATTAGGACTAAATCCTGTTGCTATTGTTGGCGTGTTCCGATACGTTTGAAGTGCTCTGATAACATCAGATTGTCTCAAAATACCCTTCGTTAATTTTACCCCAGCTTCGGCTTGAGAATTGCCTTGCCGACATCTTGGGGATGAAAATGAATGTTTCACATTTTATGTTTCCATAAACTTTGTGAATTTATTAGATGTGAAGTGTATACCGTTATTGGTCACTAGCTCTGTGGCGTCGCCCCAATGTGAGAACAGGTTTGACATTTTTCCCACAACGTTATCACTTGTTGCTCTCGGTAAGTATCCGATCTCAAGATAACGGGAATAATAATCCATTACTACCAGAAACTGTTTTTTGTCAACTTCAGAAATATCTGCGGCAGTCTTCTCCCATGGCCCATTAGGCAAGACATTGTTTTCAATGGTTCACGTCCTTGTATTGGCTTATTTTCTTGGCAAGTTTGACAGTTTTAAATTAAATTCACAATGTCTTTGAATATTCCTGGCCACCTGTCAGGCCATCTAGGTTCATACTTTTAGAAATTCCCATGTGACTTGTATGCAATTGTTGTAAAATTGCTGAGTGTGATTTGTCTAGTACAACAATTCTACTCCTGTACAACAGTTAACCTTTGGCCACAGAATAATCATTTCTTGCTTGCAAGTACGGCTTTATTTCCTGTGTAAGTAAGTTTTCCTTTTCAGGCAATTTTTGCTTTGTGTACGTAATAACCTTTTGAATATTTTCATCATTTTGTTTTGACTGTTTGATTTGCTGTAGTGGAATATCACTTAAAGGAATATTTTTAGTGACCATTTCTATATATGTATTGTGAGATAGCATATTATGACACTACGTCATGTTTTCCTAAGAACAATTCAAATTATGTAATGTTAGTCTCCGAGGTTCCAATAGATGTATAGGAACGATAAATAATTCCTCGAGATTTTTCCACACAATTTACCAATATTCATGCAGAAACAGGGCAATCATAAATGAAACAACATCGGCGAACACGAGGCTTGTCACATGATTCATGTAACTTGAAAACAATTGTGATGTGAAGTGCAAAATTGCACCTCCAATTAAATGCTTTTGCATCGTTTACAACTTGCAGGTTCTTTTGAAAATCTATTACGCATGGTCTATAGGTACATCCCGGACAATAATTATTGCATCCTTTGACCTCTAGGGGTGACCTTGACCTTTGGTACTTTATCGAGAAACACCATCCCATCTTGTTGAACCTTTATGGCAGGTGTTTTGTGAATCCTAAAATGTATTGTTAAGATACAGCCCAGACAAGTTCAATACTGACGGACGCACCACCGCTCTGCCGCACTGACGCCTTACCGCACGGAGCCGCCATTGTGACAACAATGTCTTGCTATCGACAAAAACACATTAAATGGTCATTGGGCTGTTGCTCGATCTATTTGTACTTTCAAACGAAAATATTTTTAATTTAGTTTAACGTTTAACAAACGTTAATCTGATTGAGCACTTGCATTTTTATTGACAATGACAAAGCTTTTAACTGTACGTTATATTCCTGGTTAGCATTTATTGGACCACATTTAAATGACTGGTATATAAGGTTAAAGTGATTGAGCAGGTTTGCAAAAACTAATAATTAAATAATCTTAAATCTTAAAAATTGTATAGACAATATTCCCAAATGACCACAAAGACTCAAGACAGACGGACATGAAGTAAATGTCAATTCTGTTACTAAATGCGCACAATTTTGGCACTCTGTGCACACGCGAAGAAGTGTCTGTTATTTATCTAAAAACGTTTTAGAAGAGTAACTGGTGTTGTACCTGTGAACGACCAGTGAAAACACAAATAAGAAATTAATGATTGAGTTATCTGAATTATCTTTATTATCGGGCTATTGTGTAATCATGCTACGTGCCGTAAATGATGATGTTTCGTCTTTATTACTTTGTATCCATTAACACTGCTTTGTTTTTAAATTATTTTTTCTAATTTGGGTGTAATAACGAACTTGGTATTTTGGCAACGTATGCTTAAATGCATAAAATGAAGAAGCATTGATGACACCTCTCGAAGTGCGACGGGCAGAACAGGTGAGGAAAATACGACACGGGACCAAAAGGATTATGATAGTACCTTGGCTCGGTTTAAACTGGGGAATCTAGCTTCAGATAAAGAGATACCGATTAATTGGCGTGTGCAACAAAAGGAGTAAGCAAAACATTTTATGGTAGATAATGCTGAATCGAATGTTGACCTGATGGCACGTGCGGTAGATAGTAACGAGGCTTGCCATGGGTCGATATTGTTATTCCTTTCTAGAAAGACAAGATCGGTTCTTGCATTCCTTTCAAAGACAAAGACGCGCAGCATTTATGAATAACAGTTGAAGTAAGAATGTTCCAAAGAAAAACGCATGTTGATACAGCTTGAATGTCTTTAAATGATTCTCTTTTAAAAGATTATTTATGTGATAAACGTCCTTTTATGAAATTGCATCCAATTATAAATTAGAGAATTTTTAAACCTAAGGCCTTATTTTCTCGACGAGTTGAATAATATAAGTATCGTCCATGGCCGAGAGTGTAAGATCGGTTCATCCCGACGTTCAGACAAAGAGACACACTGTCAGACAGAAGATTTATCAAAGCCTCACCTTGATTCATTCGTGATATAAAAACAGATGAGACATTCATTCATTATAATTATAATAAATGAATGTCTCATCGGTTTTGCACAGAAACCGGACTCGAGCGTGATTCATCTCATCATGCAGCCTTTTTTTACAATGATTATAGAGCTAAATATTTTAGTATATTTCACGAAACATTCACGTTTATTAACATTTATTTACGTCACTGGCTAATCCATCTGTTCCTTACATCCGCTTTAGTCTGACATGAGTTAACAAGCCTGATCCGTTTTCTTACATAATGATAATGGGAATGTGATCCATACTTATATTCATTGTAGAAAAAAAATGATTGTTTAATTATAATATCGACCATAAAATCTTTATTCCATGCATCGCTAGAATAGCTTTTCGGGTTCATGTTGCATAAGATACAAAATGCTATCATCTCAACTTCACGTAATGCTTACGGTATTCCTGTTCTCACCGATACGTTTGCATTCTATTTTAAAAGTACCCATCAGGCTCTGATGTGCAGGCGTAATGGTTCATTGACGAGGGGACCAAGGGCAATGCCCGCGCTGATGATGGGCCGAATACCACACACTGACAAAGCAATTCCATACTCCTCGCTACATGCAATGGAGAAAAGTAGTTCCCGGAATAGTTTAAATCAAATTATATGCCTAATCGTTTTAATTTTCGTTTTATAAAAAGAATGAATACAGGGGTGATATACGGTAAGAGCCACCGTATTATTACAAAACTTTAAATGAATTGTGTGTTTTTAAAAGGTGACGTCGCACGCGGTAAAATGACGATAGTATTGTGTAATATGTTCATAATCCATCTCGTTTTAATTCAGAAAGTGACCAACATTTTAAAAAATGTCATTGATATACTCCAGAGAAATATCACATATCTAACTGATGAATCAAATGGAAAATGAACTACTTTTATGAACAGTGGCGTTATTTAACAATACGTGATTATTCATAGGGGCCAGTTTTATTAAAAACTTCGTACGAACTAGACCAGAAATCTACGATCACTTCGCACGAACTTGCGTACGAAGATTTCTGCAACTGTTTTATTAACGCTTTCGTACATTATTTCGTACGAACACTTCGTACGAAAGCTTCGTACGTAGTTACTCTTCAAAAGGAGGAGGAAACAGACGAAAATCTAAACAAACCGTAGATGTGAGTGATCAACAACAACAACAAAATGGCCAAAAATGTTAAAATCTGATAGTTATGTAAAGTGTACTCTAGAAGCAAGGGCAGCAAGTCTTGCTGTATGGTCGCCCTTTTTGTTGGAGATTCCACTATTTTCTATTTTTAGTAACAAGGGAATAGATTTTAAATCTTATTAAATCTTCAACATAGTCATTAAAAGGTAAGTATTGTTCTTTTTTTAGGTTCATAGATTAAAATAATTATTATACACTTTATTCTTTAGAAGAAATTTCATTTTTACTTAATGATCAATTTAAAAATCAGACTTTTCCATTGAACTTCATGTAGATTATTCTAAGCTACAATCTTATCTTTTGTGTGGATAGTGAATAAGGCTTAATGTCTTATAAGAAAATTTTGATTTTGAACATGTGATGGAAGGTGTTGTTTACCTAGATGGAAGAAGCAATGATATAAGTGGAAGGTGCTGAATGTGCTCTGATATTTGATTAGAGCTTAAAGCAGTTTATTGATTTTGTTGGATGGTGCACTGTTTGTTGTTTGTTTATCTATACTAAAAGTTCTTTCAGTGTGCTTTCAAGCAATTTGACATAGTTTTGTCAGTATGCAGGCAATTGAAAGAAGTCCTGTGTGTGTGAAGGCAATTGAACAAAGTCCTGTCAGTGTGCAGGTATCTGTACCAAGTGCTGTCAGTGTGCAGTCAGTTATCAAGTCCTGTCAGTGTGCAGGCAACTGAAAAAAATCCTGTCAGTGTGCAGGTATGAGAATCAAAGTCCGTCAGTGTGTAGTCAATCATTAAGTCCTGTCAGTGTACAGGTAAGTGAAAAAAATCCTGTTAGTGTGCAGGAAACTGTGACAAGTCCTGTCAGTGTGCAAGTAACGGTGACAAGTCCTGTCAGTGATTATCCAGGCAACATGTTTGACCAGTATGTTTATTTACTTTGAGAACAAATATTAAGCTATATTGATCACAAAGGTTAAACTATTTTACTCAGGTGAACGATTTAGGGCCATTATGGCCCTCTTGTTTACCAGTACCCTGGTATATGAAATCATAACTATTAAAAAATATCACTGTCAGTGCAGGCATTTCATTTTAATTCGAAGTTTGTCACAATATTTAACTAAAAAGTTAAAATTGTACTTTTATAAGAACTATTATCAAATATTGTATTTGAAAAAAATGGAAGACTAATTTACAAACAAATTTCACTCTTCATGGTTAATAGTAAATATTTATGTATCTTCTTTTTTACAGGTGCCCAACATACAGATATTCTCTTTGTCTGCAAGCAGGATACATCAACTGACCTGTGAACTCAAACCCATTGACTCTTGGGTAGGAGTAGTCAGACAATCACCTATACCACTACACTACTCTCACTCTAGATCTATTGAGTGATCATGATGTGAAATAAAGCAAACTGCAGTCATCTTTTTGTGATATTAGATTAAAAGTTAGAATCACATGTCATTTTAATTTATATATATCTGTGAAACAGGTTTAAGCTTAATGGACCTTTGATTAACCTTGAAATGAATATTGGTTTAAGAACTACATTTGTGTAATAATACCATAATGATAAGGATGTGTTTCTCCTTTCTTGTTTGAAAATTTGAAATGGTCTTGAAATACTGAGGTACATGTGAAATAGTTTAATATAATGCACTTCATACTAATAAGTAGCCATGTGAACCACCTGATAAATGTAACTTTCTTTCAAGTTGTATTCAATAAAAAAATATTAACTTCATACACGCCTTTAGAATTAAGAAATGGCAAGGTAATATGTTTTGTATGGAAAAATGCATTTCATGACCTATGCAAACTGTATAAAACTATGAACAAATAAAATATTTCAAGCATTTTATTGATGTTTACTTTTTTGACAAATATTTTGAATAAATATACATGTAAACCAATAGACAAACACATGATAATTGGCAAAGGAAATCTTATAAAATGTTTGATCATTGAAAGGGTCTCGTTCACATTTTAGGGGCAAACATAACAGAGGAAATCATTTCATTACGAAATGTGCACAAAAAGATAATAATATTCAAGTTGTAGCTTTATTGTTAATATTGATTTCAGAAAATACCCCATTTTGCCGAAACGCATTGAATATGAATGACCGAAGTCTTGGATTTACAAAAACCTGCCCAAAAGAGTACAGATCTGTGAGCTGCTGTTTGGTGTTTAATCTTAAAGTCATGATATATAACTAAAAGTTAAAAAAAACAACATTATGCAAACATAAAACAGTAGTGGATCTAATCTTATGTTGAACTGATATACTTGTAAAAGCTATTTAAACTGTAAATGAGCAGATTCTCATGGAAATGTTGAGTTTTAAGTATTACTTTATTTAAAAATATTGACAATGTTGACCTAGAAGGGTTAGTTCCAAAGTATTCGTCAATGTTGAGGTTATATTGTTCACTTAACAACTTGAGTTAAATGCAAGATAGAATACAGTCAAGTTCAGAAACTACTAGACGGTTGTAATAAATAAACTTATGTCTCCCCCTAAACACATTGTCTCAATATGGTGAACATTTGTGCCAAGCTATATCAAATCCTTCAAGAGAATAAAGAGAAATGGAGCAGACACAATTTGTGATGGACAAACAGACAGACAACTCGAGCTAAAACAATTAGTCTATTTATGGAGGAGACATACTTTAATAGAATGGTTATTGAAAAGAAGTCATTGAAAATAAATTATAAAAAGGGCAATAAACATGCAGTCACAAAAGTCAACATGAACACTAACTTAGGATGGCTTAGGTGAGCTGAAGGAAAACTGTCTAAAAAGCTAAGAAATGAGCCAAGAAGTATCTATAAAAATGCTTTATCATGCACAACAGAAATTGCATTGACAGAGATATTTCTCCTTTGAAGTTTTTAAAAAATGGAGCCAGAAGCTGAGTTCTTGAATGACATAACAGTGCACATGACGTCATGATGGTTATTAAATTTGTATCCTTTTTTCATGATATGCTACAACCAGTATGTATAAAGATGGTCTCTCCTTCCTACATAGGGTCAACATCTCAAAGTCCACTGTAATTAGCTTCATGTGAGTTGCACGAAGACAAAAAAATCAAATTCAAACTGTTTACAAAGTTGAAATGATGTACAAGGTTGCTTATCACTGCAAGAGTAAACTGAATGAATCCATTGATGGTCACGGTGTTGAAACAGTTTCTATTCAACTCAAGCACAGTCCATTGATATAAGATGTTGGCATAAACTGTTTTGTGAATTTTGTCCTTGCAAAATCTGTGGTTGCATCAGGTATCAGTTGGAAAAGGTTTAGATGAAGTTTGTAGAGTATGGATAGTCTACTGCTCTTTCAGCAACTTTCAGCCTAGGTTCTGAAGTATTTGTGACACGGCCACGAGTCTCTGAAACGAAAAACAAAAATTGTTTAAAAGAAAAAAAAAAACAAGGAAAAAATAATATTTAAAGTAAAGATACAAGATATTTAAAACTTAAACCTTTTAACAGTCAAAGAATATTTCACAGAGCCACTAGTAAAATTGGTATAACAAAATGTCTATTGTTTTTTTTCAGTTAGTTAAAGGGTATGACTCATCATTTCTTAAAGCCAGAGTTATAGACCCATATACAATTATAATATAATTACATTAGCGTATTGTTTCTGACAAGGCGGATTTGATACCTTGAATTTGTTTCTTTGACATCAGACATAAATTATCTGCTAGAAATCATTCAAAAATAGTCCTGTTATTTCTATTGTTTTCTTTAAAGCTGCAATCTCACAGATTTACCGTTATGGACAATATTTTATTTTTTTGTCTTGGAATGAACCAATTTTGTGTAAATAAAACCAATGATATAAGAATGCTGACAAAATATTTTATTGTAGTTTTTCATATTTCTGTTGGCAAATTAATGTTTTGAAAAATGCATAAAACATCAATTTTTGAACATGAATATGAATACCTGCAATCTCATTTTTTTCAGCAGTCTTATATCACTCGTTTCTATGACTTTTCACAAAAGTTTGCTTGTTTCACAAAAAATAAAAAAGTTGTTGAAACGTTTAAAGCCTAGCAATCATTATTAGCATAAGTACATTTATCTAGCGATTCCATATGTGCTGCACATCTTTAATAAAGTAATTATAGGATATGCATTAAACAATATCATGATAAGTTTGAACATTTTTATATTAAATTGAGATTTGGTAAACAAATGCAACAAACCGACTGTTAATACATACATAACGCGCTATTTACACTTATTACCTCGTTATGTTTATTGCTCAATACATAATACATATACACATTGTGCTAGGGTCCAACAATTATTATTAGATCTTTTTTCAAAATCATATAACTTTTTATATTTTAATTCATATATAATTTATAACTTGTGTTAAAAGATGACGCTTATCGCGAAAAATACACCCCTTATTATTTATTCAATACTGTTAGAACATGGTATGTGTTTTTGTTTCTTTTTAAATTAATGCTGCTTTACTTTAATGTGACAGGATTAAAAAATATAGTATGAATTAAGTCATTCAGTAACATCAATTGATCTTATGCGTAATCATGGCATCTTTTTATAAACGAAAATATTTCTTTTTTCATTTTTTTCTGATTCTATCTTTTGTAATTGTATCATTTCACGTACTCATCACGCTTTACAAGACTATCCATATTCTGTTCGCCTGAACAAAAACAACTTATGCCACTAAATTTATTTCAACACCCGTTTCTGAGAGACATCTGGATTTTCTTAAGAAATATTCCAATTATTTTTGTTCTTTTTAAATAATGAGTGTCACTTTTTGTACTCTTAACACTAAAAGACTCGGCAATAAGCAAAAACGTTTACAAATATTTAAGTATATTAAGGTTAAATCGTATGACGTTATCTTTTTACAAGAAACTCATTCCGATGCATCAACAAATCAATCCTGGAAACGGGAATGGGATGGTTGTTCATTCTTTAGCGGACTTAAATCAAATAAAGAAGGCGTCGCATTCCTTGTCAATAAATTTTCGAATATCGAATGTTTAAATTTTAATGAGTTAGTAGCTGGACGATTAATCACTCTAGATATAAATGTTAATAACAAGGATATAACAATAGTAAATGTTTATGGGCCTAACGATGATAAGACATCTTTATTTGATCAATTAGAAAATTTTGTGGCTACCAATAATGAACGAAATATAATGATAGGCGGGGATTTCAACACAGTACTTAATCCTTCTATCGACAAGGAAAATGGAAGGACAGATACAAACAGAAAATGTCAATCAACACTAAATAAAATTATTTTAAACTGTTATTTGATATATATTTTTTTTTCAAATATTAGGCCTATTATTTACTCTCGTCTAGACTATTTTATTATCTCCGAATATCTTCGTAATACAATACCTAAATGTGACATCAAGCCAGGATATAAAACAGACCATTCGACTGTATTACTCACCCTTAACACACTTGAGCAAAAGAGAGGACCAGGTTACTTTAAGATAAACAATAATATCATCAATCACACAGAGTACCAAAACCAAATAAAAACTGCAATTATGGAAACCGTACAAATTAATAGTAACTATAACCCCAATACTCTTTGGGAATTAATCAAAGGAACCATTAGAAACATTTATATTAAATACTTCACTTACATTAAAAAAGAAAAAGAAACAAAAGAAAATGAACATATTGAAAAAATTCAAAAAATTCAAGAAAACGCACGCTCAAATAACAATAACAGTGATGATGAAGAAATAATGTTGCTTCATCAGGAATTAGATATTATTACAACAGAAAAACATAATGGCATGATACTGAGGTCAAAAGCACTATGAACAAAAAAACGATTACAAAACTTAAAGCAAACCAAACTATATTAACTGATATTAAAGATATTTTAACCGAACAACGACACTTTTATGAAAAGTTATACAAAAACAGACACAAAGCAATAGTGAAATAAACTTTTTTGATACTCCTCTAAAATCATTAAACAATGAAGAAAAACTAAAATGTGAAGGTTTGTTAACTGAATCCGAATGCACAGATGCATTAAAAGATATAAATTTAAACAAAAGTCCTGGTTCAGATGGGCAAACAGTCGAATTTTATAATGTATTTTGGGATGTATTAAAAATGCATTTTGAAAATCTATAAACTTCTCCTTCGAAACTCAATCACTTACTGAACTGCCAAAACAAGGCCTTATTTCTCTAATACCTTAGCCAGGCAAAGATCTTGAATTACTTTCAAATTGGCGTCCAATAAATCTTCTCAATATAAACTATAAAATTGCAACAAAAGCAATTGCAAATAGAATAATAAAAAAAAAAAATGCTATTATATCACCCAATCAAACCGGTTTTATCAAAGGGGGATACATTGGTGAAATTATAAGACTTATACAAGAAGTAATTGAACATTTAAACAACACAAACAAACAAGGACTTCTTATATTTGTAGATTTTGAGAAGGCCTTTGACAGCATTGATCACGAACTCATAATAAGATGTCTTAAAGAATTCAATTTTGGAAATGAACTTATTAACTGGGTAAAGTTATTTTATAATGATATCAGAGGAATTATTCTAAATAATGGTCATCTGTCAGAAAGTTTTGTAATAAAACGCGGAGTACGACACGGATGTCCATTATCTTCTTTTTTGTTTCTAATGTGTATCGAAATACTCTCAAATTACATTGATTATTGCCCAGAAATTATTACAGTTAAAAACACTCAAATAAAACAAACTCTTTTGGCAGACGATGCTACATTCTCAATAATGGAAATGAATTGTCATACAAGAAGTTAATACATTCAATTTACGAGTTTGGTATGACGTCAGGCTTAAAACTTAACTATTCCAAAACAGTAGTACTTCAAGTCGGAATTTTAAAAGGAAAGAAAATAAAACTCAGTGATAGAAGTCGTCTTACATGGACCTCTACGTCAGCAAAAGCTCTAGGAATCACATTTACAAACAATAATTCATTATTTTTAACCAATAATATTATACCTAAAATACAAGAATTCAAAAAAATGTCTAAAACAGTGGCAACACAGAAAATAACCCAGCTTGGAAAGGTCTCTGTAATTAAAACATTCGCTCTTCCAAAATTAGTTTTCCCTTTCACTGTGCTACCATATCCACCTGATCAAATGATAGACGATATCACAAAAGGTATGTTTACCTTTATTTGGGATAATAAACCTGATAAAATCAAACGAGAACAAATATATTGCTCCAGGGAAAACGGTGGACTTAACCTGCCAAATGTTAGATACTTCTTACATGCTATTAGAGCAAGCTGGGTAAAAAGACTCATTGACAAAAATAATATAGGTAAATGGATAATATTTATTAACAAGGTATTAGAAAAGAACGGTGGGAGCTTTATACTTGATTGTTAACTTGAAGAAAATGACATTAAAGGCATATATGGCCATAACGTATTCATTCATAATATTCTGCACTCGTTGAATATACTTAAGAGGAAACAAACAAATATTTATATCAGAACATTCATCATCTGGAACAATTCATCTATAAAATGCAATGATAAAATTTTTCCTAAGAACAATTCAAATTATGTAATGTTAGTCTCAGAGGTTCCAATAGATGTATAGGAACGATAAACAATTCCTCGATAATTTTCCACACAATTTACCAATATTTATGCAGAAAAAGGGCAATCATAAATGAAACAACATCAGCGAACAAGAGGCTTGTCACATGATTCATGTAACTTGAAAACAATTGTGATGTATAGTGCAAAATGCATCTCCAATTAATTGCTTTTGCATCGTTGACAACTTGTCGGTTCTTTTGAAAATCTATCACGCATGGGCTATAGGTACATCCCGGACAAGGATTATTGCATCCTTTGACCTCTAGGGGTGACCTTGACCTTTGGTAGTTTATCCAGAAACACCATCCCATCTTAGTGAACCTTCATGGCAGGTGTTTTGTGAATCCTATAATGTATTGTCAAGATACAGCCCGGACAAAGTTCAATCCTGACGGACGCATCACCGCTCTGGCGCACTGACGCCCTACCGTACGGAGCCGCCATGGTGTCAATAATGTCTTGCTATCGACAAAAACACATTAAATGGTTCATTGTGCTGTTACTCGATCTATTTGTACTTTCAAACGAAAATATTTTTAATTTAGTTTAACGTTTAACAAACGTCAGTCTGATTGAGCACTTGCATTTTTATTGACAATGACAAAGCTTTTAACTGTACGTTCTATTCCTGGTAAGCATTTATTGGACCACATTTAAATGACTGGTATATAGTGTAAAGAGATTGAGCAGGTTTGCAAAAACTAATAATTAAATAATCTTAATCTTAAAAATTGTATAGACAATATTCCCAAATGACCACAAAGACTCAAGACAGACGGATATGAAGCAAATGTCAATTATGTTACTAAATGCGCACAATTTTGGCACTCTGTGCACACGCGAAGCAGTGTCTGTTATTTATCCAAAACGTTTTAAAAGAGTAACTTAAATTCGAAATGAAGAATGGAGGTTGGTGTTGTACCTATGAACGACCAGTGGAAACACAAATTAGAAATTAATGATTGAGTTATCTGAATTATCTTTATTATCGGGCTAATTTGTAATCATGCAACTTGCCGTAAATGTTGATGTTTCGTCTTCATTACTTTGAATCCATTAACACTGCTTTGTTTTAAATTCTTTTTTTTATAATTTAGGTGTAATAACGAACTTGGTATATTGGCAACGTATGCTTAAATGCATTATATGAAGAAGCATTGACGACACCTCTCGAAGTACGACGGGCAGAGCAGGTGAGGAAAATACGACACGGGACCAAAAGGATTATGATAGTACCTTGGCTCGATTTAAACTGTGTAATCTAGCTTCAGATAAAGAGATACCGATTAATTGGCGTGTGCAACAAAAGGAGTAAGCAAAACATTTTATTGTAGATAATGCTGATTCGAATGTGGACCTGATGTCACGTGCGGTAGATAGTAACGAGGCTTGCCATGGGTCGATATTGTTAGTCCTTTCTGGAAAGACAAGATCGGTTCTTGCATTCCTTTCAAAGACAAAGACGCGCAGCATTTATGAATAACAGTTGAAGAAAGAAAGTTCCAATGAAAAACGCATGTTGATACAGCTTGAACATCTTTAAATGATTCTCTTTTAAAAGATTATTTATGTGATAAACGTCCTTTTATGAAATTGCATCCATTTATAAATAAGAGTATTTTTAAGCCTAAGGCCTTATTTCCTCGACGAGTTGAATAATATAAGTATCTTCCATGGCCGAGAGTGTAAGATAGGTTCATCCCGACCTGAGCGTTTGGTGTTTTGCGGAAACGAGGTTTACCGAGTTTCTGCAAAACACCCTGCGCGAGGGTCGGGATGAACCTATCTTACACTCTCGGCCATGGTAGATGCTTTTTCCCCCAACTCAGTTAAACAAAATTAAGTAAAAATGTATTTTTTGCTGGAACTCTTTTGTGCTTAGTAAAAATAATTGCGCATGGATATGCGATAATTTGTGGTTGTCATGGATATGCGCGCAGATTCAGATGATGTTATTAGTCAAATCGGTCGTTAAATAGTTCTAAGGAGAGTGAAGCATTATTTCTTGAAAGGTGCGTGATAACTGTTTTATGGTGACATTTGATGCGAGAAATAATTAATAAGCGTTCTAAATATTACCTCAAGAAAATGTTTCCATAATTCTACAGACGACAGTCTTTAACCAGGAAGGTAATTACAATGTGGAGACCATTAAAAAGAAGTTCCATACGGGCATTTCATCTTCGCCCGTGGACAAGATTAGAATTTCTAGCATAGCTCAATTATTGGATCTACTCAACTGAGGTGGGAGAAAAGTGTATTCTATATGACGACGTATGTCCTTTTATTTTATCACTTGCTTTTTTTCCTGTAAACTGTAAAAAGTAATAAAATATACTTACCTGTTTCACCTACGCCAAAGATGAAACTTACAACAAACTGCCAAAGCAAAGCCATTTCACTCGCTTCATTCATTGCAGAAATTAAGTATTCGGGATAATTTAAAACAGCATTTATATATCTAACTGTTTTAGATCCTTTATAAAGTACAAATAATACCGACATTACATATTCACTAAGAATCAAAACATAAACACTTTATACAAAGAAATTTGCTTTCTTTAAAATGGTGATGTAACACTGGGTAAGAGGTCGTCATAATTTTTGTTAAACGTTCAGACAAAGAGACACACTGTCGGCAGAAGATTTATAAAAGCCTAACCTTGAATCATTCGTGATATAAAAACAGATGAGACATT
The DNA here is from genome assembly GCF_026914265.1 of Mya arenaria. Taxonomy (NCBI): domain Eukaryota; kingdom Metazoa; phylum Mollusca; class Bivalvia; order Myida; family Myidae; genus Mya; species Mya arenaria. The sequence continues at coordinate 56,994,719 of NC_069122.1, read as the reverse complement.
CATTTGTTATGATTATAATAAATGAATGTATCATCGGTTTTGCACAGAAACCGGACTCGAGCGTGATTCATCTCATCATGCAGCCTTTTTCACAATGATTATAGAGCTAAAATATTTAGTATATTTCACGAAATATTCATGTTTATTAACATTTATTTACGTCACTGGCTAATCCATCTGTTCCTTACATCCGCTTTAGTCTGACATGAGTTAACAAACCTGATCCGTTTTCTTTTAATAATATCGACCATAAAATCTTTATTCCATGCAGCGCTACTACAGCTTTTCGGGTTCATGTTGCTTAAGATACAAAATGCTATCATCTCAACTTCACGTAATGCTTACGGTATTCCTGTTCTCACCGATACGTTTGCATTCTATTTTAAAAGTACCCATCAGGCTTTGATGTGCATGCGTAATGGTTCAATGACGAGGGGACAAAGAGCAATGCCCGCGCTGATGATGGGCCGAATACCCCACACTGACAAAGCAATTCAATATTCCTCGCTACATGCAATGGAGAAAAGTAGTTCCCGGAATAGTTTAAATAAAAATATATGCCTAATCGTTTTAATTTCGTTTATAAAAATAATGAATACAGGGGTGATATACGGTAAGAGCCACCATATTATTACAAAACTTTTAATGAACTTTGTGTTTTTAAAAGGTGACGTCGCACGCGGTAAAATGAATATAGTATTGTGTAATATGTTCATAATCCATCTCGTTTTAATTCAGGAAGTGACCAACATTTAAAAAAATGTCATTCATATACTCCAGAGAAATATCACATATCTAACTGATGAATCAAATGGAAAATGAACTACTTTTATGAACAGTGGCGTTATTTAACAATACGTGATTATTCATAGGGGCCAGTTATATTAAAAACTTCGTACGAACTAGACCAGAAATCTACGATCACTTCGCACGAACTTGCGTACGAAGATTTCTGCAACCGTTTTATTAACGCTTTCGTACATTATTTCGTACGAACACTTCGTACGAAAGCTTCGTACGTAGTTACTCTTCAAAAGGAGGAGTAAACAGACAATCTTCGATTGAAAAACCCGGAAGTACAAAATGTAAACAAAGTTTAGTAAGCGCATATTATTTGAACTGTTTCCTTACGCTATGTAAGTTTACACACTGAAATATGTTTTAATATACAATTATATCTACTATAAAAATGACATTTGTCATTTATGAATAGGTAGACCTATTGTCAATTATCACTATGTACAGTACCCTTTGTTGTTATTGATATGATTTACAGTATTAAGTTTTTCATTGCAGGCAATCTTTCGAAAGAAAGGCTCAGTCATCTGAGATGCAGTGTCGCAGCCCTGAAAAGGATTGGGAATGCCTGTATATCTCAGCATACGAGTTTACGAATTATTGCATAATCTATGCAAACAGTAATTGGGACGTATGCTTATTTTAAGTTTTATTATTGTTATGGGACCAAGCCTTTCAGGAATACATGCAACTGCCATTAAAATAAATATGAAAGAAGAAAATATCTACTTGCTGCTGCTTCTTGCAAACTACTGCTTTTTAGCTCACCAGAGCACGAAGTGCTCAAGGTGAGCTATTGTGATCGGTCTTTGTCCGGCGCTCGTCAGTCCGTCCTTCCGTCAGTCAGTCAGTCAGTCAGTCAGTCAGTCAACAATTGCTTAGAAAACTTCTCCTCTGAAACTACCAAGCCAAAATTCAATGAAACTTCACAGGAAGCTTCCTTGGGTGGCCTTCTACAAAAATACAACAAGGGGTCACGATTGATCAACAACAACAACAACAAAATGGCCGACTTCCTGTTTTGCTTTAAAAAAAAACACCTTGAAACTATCAGTCCAAATTCAATGAAACTTTACAGGAAGCTTTCGTAGGTGACCCTCTACAAAAATACAACAAGGGTTCACAATTGATCAACAAAAACAATAATAGCACTAACAACAAAATGGCCAACTTCCTATTTTGCTTAAAAAAAACCCCATCTCTTCTAAAACTACCACTCCAAATTAAATTAAACGTTACAGAAAGTTTCATTTGGTGACCCTCTACAGAAATACACCAAAGGTCATGATTGATCATCATCAACAACAACAACAACAACAAAATGGCCAAAATGTTAAAATCTGATAGTTATGTACTCTTGAAGCAAGGGCAGCAAGTCTTGCTATATGGTCTCCCTTTATGTTGGAGATTCCACTATTTTCTATTTTTAATAACAAGGGAATATATTTTAAATCTTATTAAGTCTTCAACATAGTCATTTAAAGGTTATTATTGTTCTTTTTTTAGGTTCATAGATTAAAATAATTATTATTATTTGCATTTTTACATAATGATAAATTAAAAAATCAGACTTTTCCATTGAACTTTATGTTGATTATTCTAAGCTACAATCTTATCTTTTGTGTGGATATTGAATAAGGCTTAATGTCTTTTAAGAAAATTTTGATTTGAACATGTGATGGAAGGTGATGTTTACGTAAATGGAAGAAACAATGATATTAGTGGAAGGTGCTGAATGTGGTCTGATATTTGATTAGAGCTTAAGGCAGTTTATTGATTTTATTAGATGGTGCACTGTTTTTTGTTTGTGTATCTATACTAAAAGTTCTTTCAGTGTGCAAGCAATTTGACATAGTTTTGTCAGTATGCAGGCAATTGAACGAAGTCATGTGTGTGTGAAGGCAATTGAACAAAGTCCTGTCAGTGTGCAGGTATCTGTACCAAGTGCTGTCAGTGTGCAGTCAATTATCAAGTCCTGTCAGTGTGCAGGCAACTGAACAAAATCCTGTCAGTGTGCAGGTATGAGAATCAAAGTCTGTCAGTGTGTAGTCAATCATCAAGTCCTGTCAGTGTGCAGGTAAGTGAACAAAATTCTGTCAGTGTGCAGGAAACTGTGACAAGTCCTGTCAGTGTGCAGGCAACGGTGACAAGTCCTGTCAGTGATTATCCAGGCAACATGTTTGACCAGTATGTTTTTCAATATTCTTTGAGACCAAATATTAAGCTATATTGATTATAAAGGTTAAACTATTTTACTCAGGTGAACGATTTAGGGCCATTATGGCCCTCTTGTTTACCAATACCCTCGTATATGAAATCATAACTATTACAAAATATCACTGTCAGTGCAGGCATTTCATTTCAATTCGAAGTTTGACACAGTATTTAACTAAAAAGTTAAATTTGTACTTTATAAGAACTATTATCAAATATTGTATTTGAAAAAAATGGAAGACTATTTTACAAACAAATTTCACTTTTTATGGTTAATAGTAAATATTTATGTGTCTCCTATTTTACAGGTGCCAAACATACAGCTTTTCTCTTTGTCTGCAAGCAGGATACATCAACTGACCTGTGAACTCTGTTTTCCAACTTGGGATTCCAACCCATTCCCTCTTGGGTAGAAGTAGTCAGACAATCACCTATACCACTACACTTCTCTCACTCTAGCTCTATTGAGTGATCATGATGTGAAATAAAGCAAACTGCAGTCATCTTTTTGTCATATTAGATTAAAAGTTAGAATCGCATGTCATTTTAATTAATATATATATATGAGAAACAGGTTTAAGCTTAATGGACCTTTGATTAACCTTGAAATGAATATTGGTTTAAGAACTACATTTGTGTAATAATACCATATTTGTCAAAAAATGACCTTGATAAATCATTTTGGACCAAACAATGACTCATGTTAATATTAGGTGAAGTTGTCGTTTTCAGCATCAATGCCATAAAATAAAATTCTGTTCATTTGCATTTTAACTCGATTCAAATAATTCTTGAGTCATTGTTCATCATTCCGGTTTCCATCCAAAAAGAATCTCCAATATGTGTCATTTTGAAATCTTAGCCACAATATTAATATTACTTTACTAACCAAACCCTTTCTTTAAATACATTAAATGTTGATACTAGAATGATGCTATCAATTACACTTGTTGAAAGTTTAAGCATTAATGTTAAAGTTTCATTAGTTTAAAATATTACCAAACTTAATTTTATTAATATGAATTATAATACCTATTCTCTAAGAAAAATATATTTATAAACTAAAAAAGGCATACATAAATATAGTTTTTATGTAAAGCTTTTCATTATTTGACTTACTATTTATAACAAAAAATAATCAGTATCAAATTCGGTCTAAACAAAGTAGATAAATTGAAACACATCCCTTTAAGCTGACTTTTAAATATTTATCCGAAATAGTTGAAGTCCGAAATGTATAGACACTTGCTTTTTCAGGTTTCGTTGATATTGAGCATTTCTGCAGTAAAAATATTTTAAACAAAAGAATATGTAAACTTTAACACTTAAAATACTTACTTATACACAAACTAATTTAATATTGATCATAAGCCTTAAGCCACTGGTTTCTTCTATTCCAATCCATCTAAACAGGTTCATATAATGGTATTTTTTTATATTTTACATCCCTTTAATGTGGATTTGTTTGAATTTCTTGAACGAATGGGTATGAAACTATACTTCTATTTCATTTTTGCATTAGTGCATATTTTTTTTACCTGTTTCAAACAAAATCTAAATATTTCCATTTTTTTATTTGAGAAAAGCGTGCACCACACAATTAAAGTATCAACTTTATCAGTTGTTTGATATGCTTCAAGCTAATGTTTTAAAACCTTAAATTGGCATAAATGGATCCCCCTAAAATCCCTTCATTTTGTTACAAGGTTTTCGGACTGTGAAAATAGTGTCAATTTGAGACTTCCCTTAATAAAAACACTTAAACCAGCGTAGAAAAAAATATAATCGTTAATGTCTTCAGTCTTTAAAAAGACATTTCAACAAAAAATCTGGCTGGCGATTAAAAAATGGGAGCGGGCGCACAAAATAAAAAAATACAGTTTCAAAAAAATAGGAACGGTAAATCTGCTCCGCGCAACGAAACATGAATCTGGTGGGACCTAAGATGAAGGCCTTATGCAATCAAACAATGTTTCTTTATTTGTGATTAAAAACAAGTATATTTTACAAAGCTTAGTGCGTGGCTTAAACAGGTAATAATTTATTTTAACGTTATACCTCTTTCGTCTGCAAACTTATAACCAAAAGCGAAAATGTCCATATTATGTTATGATCATACTTTAAATATTCTCTAAGCAACTTAAAACATGTGTTATAGGTAAAATACCAGTAAATGTTCATAGTTTAAAAAAGAACCAGTTTTGGGACAAACGACTGCGGCGGTGACTGATAATCTAAACATTGTTATTTTTGCCTCATATGAGGTTTACCTATTACACGTCGATTGGCAAACCACCATGCTCATCGATGCAAACTATAGTCAAAGCAAACTGTGTTTTATGTACTGGACCACTGAATACGACATTTTTTTTATTCCAACGTTTTCACGTATCATTTTTAATAGTCCATGATCTTTTCTCTATTTTTGTTTCGATTACACAATCAATTATAGACATTCCGTGGCGTGGTGGATATTCATTATTGCCACATTGCTGTGCAATGTCCTTGTATACAATACAAAAGGCATCCTTGATGCCTCAGACATCACGAAATTTCGGTAAAAAATCAAATTATCAAGGGTTACGTTTTCTTTTCAAGTATATTCTAAGACCAGCGGGAGGTAGTAAAATTGATAAAACATTTGTTATCGTTAAAATTATATATAAACGTTTTGAAAATCCGGTTTAACATCGAGAACAATCTTATCATTGAACATCAGTATATCAACTTTGTTTTGATGAATACATGTATCCGCCATTCGTCTGTTGTTAAGAAGTGTTGTAGTTTGTTTCGTTTGAATGCCTACATTGGTTTGCTTCAAGGGATGCGCAGATTTCATTTTGTCCTTGCAAATACGCTACTTAGAGGCGGCCGCCCAGTTTGTTCGCTTGGATTATGTCATAAATTAAACGAGAAAATAGCATCTCAAATTATTCTTGCTTGATCAAGTAGTAAACCCACGTCAGACTCAATCTAAAGTGTCAGTTGCAAGGAGTGCAAGTGAACACGACAGTATTCTTGATTTCTTCTTTCCAAATTTCGCTCTAGTTTTACGAGATTTCAATTTAACATCTGATACATCTTATGATGAACACCTTGAACAACTGCTGGTTTACAAGACTGGGAAAACTGACAGTGTCAAGGAGTACAACGAACCAAGGCGACTTATTAAACGATATTTCAAGAAAAGGAAATGCATTGCACTCCCTATTCAATGCACAAAGCCCAAAAAACTAAAATCAATGCCGGATAATGAGATTGACCAAGAGTTTTTGCAACGGGTAAACGACTTGCACAAATACCTATGTGACTGTAGCCCGTTGAAACTCAAATCAGGCAAGCCCATAAACGGCAGAAGTAAGTAACAACTCAAATACCGATCAAATATATATAGCTCTCTTTTAAGGGACCCGGTTCCCGTTTCATTATTGATTTAGGTATAGTCTTAGCATAAAATGTTTTATGCTGTATGCCAATGTTAAAATCTAGTTCTGGTTATGATGTCAAAATGAACTTGGTATTATATATGATGTTGAAACAAATTAAAAAAAAATCGAAAAATATTTAATGAAATAGGCCAAATATTCAACTTTTTTACACTTTTTACATTACCAAGAACTAAAACGCACAAGGAAAATCTAAAAAAACATATATTCATATTCTTTAAATGCTTGTCTTTATCCAGTGCTGAAAACGATCATAATAAGCTACATGAATTACGTGAAGGAAAACACGGCGCCGTGTTTACAAGATGCTATGAAACTAATGGCTGACAAGGAAAATCAGTTTGCAGTAAGGAAAGCGTCAGAATGCTACCAAGAAGAAATGAAAAAGAGGATAAACAAACACATACCAAATGAGAGCGGGCTTGAGAGATATCACAATGATTGCATGGACATTGCTGTCAATAAACTAAAGGAACTTGTTGTTGTAGATGACAGTGACTTATTTCACAGAAAAGCGTCCGTGAGTTTGTATGCATTTGTTTTTAGTACCGCATAAATAGTACGACATAATATCCAATTGAATACTGACATTGCAGAGTAAATTTGGTGGGTTTTTTTCGGTAGAAAACTATAGTAGAACAAATTGTGTTTAACAAATGCGTATGTGTCATGTAACGCAGATTTCTTTCAGGAATGTTTTGAAAATCAATTGAAACGTTTCAAGTCAATCGTAGAGAGAGACTCCCTTGAGAGATGCAGAAGGTCTCTAGAAAAGCTCGACAAAAAAATTCAACTGAAAATCAGAGAGAAGAAGTATGCGCATGTGGACGGCTACAGCGAATACATAGCAGACATCAACACTCTTACTGGTGAATTTACAAAGCAAGAACTTTACCTTGGATCAAAGGTAAATAGATAATTGGACATTACTTCCAATAATTTACTAAGAGCAGAATCCAATATTTTATAATGCGAATGAATTCTTTTGGAAAACAAGTGGTGACTGTCGTTGATTATTTAAATATATATACAAATTTGTTATTCATGCTAACGCATTTCTTATGATCCTTACGATAAAAGATTTGAGTGTATGGTTTATCATTAATGTATGGTACTCTACAGACTAGAGCCGCTTTGCAGGGATATATGGATGGAAAGGTCGAAGAACAACTTGTCTACAAAATGGTTAAGGAAAAAAATGGTATGATTTATGACCATTAACCGAATAGCATCATATTTTAATGAAAATACGATGATGTGTACCAATGCAAATAAAAGCAATGCACGAAAAAGAAGGATTAAAAATGATTTATGGCATTCATTATTTACACTTGAGATTAGGGTAGGGGGCATGATTAACTGATATTGCATTTGATGAGGGAGGGCATTTTAACTTTTTTTATATCTCTGAAAAGATTATTAAATACCAACCTGTGTTTTCAGAACATCAGTTACATCGCTTTTCATCTGGATCAGTTGTTTTGCCAATGGAATTTGCAGATGTTACAAAAGGAGAACAATCAAGTAAAAAGAAGGCACTTGAGTCATTTAAAAAAAATGAAAAGGATGGGCTGATGAGTCTTGGATCTGAAATCATTGAAAATCTGGAAATGAAGTTACAAGAAATGGAGCAGGCTAAGACCGAGTTATCAGAAGACGACACATACTATAAGCAACTTGTAGCAGAGTTTGACGCCTGGAATAATATCTACAAACAGGAAAACTCACGAAGGGTCCGACGATTCCGAAGCCAATCCCAAAGCCAAAACCGGTCATGACGATCATGCAAGGAAACGGTGAACAACGAAATACCCCAAAAGGAAAGGAACAAAAACCACCAAAATGTCCAATACTTTAAAACAGAACACACTCAGACATATATCATAACCATGTTTCTAAAATATGTGAATCCATCACACACATTTTTGACCCTAAATGTGTACGAAAATAAGATATAGATATATAAAACAGGAGAATACAGTTGGGACCAATATACATTTTAGAATTTTTTGTGGTATACTGTTATTATGCTAGGAAATAGTCGACTTCGGTTACATGTTTTACTTTTTGGTTTGTGTGAATTTATAAAGATGTTTTTGTTATCCAGTACATTATATTGCTGACACGTGTTGTCATACTATACTGTACTTTCATATGTAAATATGATGTTTTAAAACTCTTGATATATAAGAAGAAAGTTTTGTGTGATTTATACTGTTTTTAAATTGTTATGGTCGTTGGTTACAGTGTGCCCATTATTCACATACTTCAAGATTACGGATATGTTTGTAGCAAAACGGTTTGTGCTTTTGTAGTGAACTGGTATGCGCTTTTTGAAGCAACATGGTATGTGCTTATTGTCGCAAGACGTTATGTGCAAAATGATATGCGCTTTTGTAGCAAAACGGTATACATGCATTAACTAATGTGGAAAACAGTCTATGATTTTAAAGCATACAAAACGGCAGAACAGTATGTGTAAAGTGGTGTATGCTTTTGTAGTAAAACGATATATATGTCAAACGGTTTTAGCAAACGGTAAAAGGATATGAGCCTTCGAAGAAAATCGGTTTCTGGTTTGTAGCAAAATTGTATGTGCGTTTGTTAGTAAAATTGTTAATGTGCGAACCGGTATGTGACTTTTTGTCAAAAAACATTATGTTCTTTTGTTGCTAGACGGTAAATACTTTTATAGCAAACACAACGATATCTGTGCAAACATTTCAGAACGGTGTGTACTAAACGATAAGTGTTTTTGTACCAACATGATGTGTATGCAAAACGGTACGTGCATAACGGTTTGGCCGTATCTAACAAACAGTATATTTGCAAAACTGTATGTTTCTTTGTCGCATTTATTTTTATATGCGTTATACGGCCCATTGATTTTCAACAGTCCTGTTATATTTTGTCTTATGACATGTATTTTCTGTTTTGCTTGTTTTCTGAATAAATGTATTCATAAATATGATAGTATACATAATAAGATATCCGTCTTTGTTTTCATGAAACGAATGTTCAGTAATAAGTCAAATTAGGTGTTACAAGTATATCTTTTGTAATATAGTTTTATTCATGAAATGAACATATGGTATCCATAAAATTACATTTGATGTGATTAACATTCGCAGACTATGTGCTTGATTCATTACTTTGGTAGAGGAAGGTGCGCGAAGTGAAATAGAGACTGCAGTTTCTCGTTGACTACTGGGTTATTGATATATATATGCAAAAAGCTACAGAAAAACTTGTCACGTCAGTTTTTATGGTATATAACTGTTAAGTTTTAATATGAAGATAAAGGCACTTGACAAGTTATATTGAAATGCATTAATGTGTTACTAAGTGAATAATGGAGTTGACTTGTTTCTCAATCAATATTATTAATGCCAACTCCTTGCTGTCTACATATTCGCTACTGTTCTCCAATCAAAGCACTAAAACTGATAAAAGACTGGAGGAATGGTAAAGATGGTGTTAATACTGATTTTAGGACACAAAAAAATAAAGAGAAAACTGCGAGATGATGTTAACATCAAATGAAATAACTTTAACACTGAATTATAACTGTTGATGTTTATGATGTGGTCAAGGAAAGCTATTTACAATCAAATGTGCATACAACTGCACCGTTCCATCTTTCCTCAAAGGAGGTACTATCATGTATGTAAAGGTACCCAGGGCCTACCACGATTATCTTTGGCGGTTCGGTGTACGGTACGACAACCTCCAATACGGCTAGGTAAGTTTGGTATTAGGAAAATAACCCATATCCAAAATGATAAAAAAAGAATTGTAACAAAAGTGTGAATTTGTTCACAAGAGACAGTTTTTACAGTATCGCGATTCGAGAAGAATTTAAGCAATATTTGTCAGTAAGCTTCAATGCGTTGTACTCAACAATGTCAATCTTATGTTAGTTTTTTACTATTTTCTGTTTTCTCGCTCTTGTAAAATCCTGTGCCTAGCCATTTTAAATATTTAATGTGTTAATTGAAACAAAAACTCCTATTGCATATAGTCATTATTCTAAAGATACTTATATATCACATCAATCTACTTCTATTGATCGACGTTAAAGGGACTGTACACCAGATTGGTACAAAAAAAGTTTTTTTCTGTAACGAATGTCAGGACAATTATGTAATAGAATGTGTTACGCTTTGATATCAAAACTATAAAAAACTACCAAAATGTAAAAAATATTGTGTCGGAGACCGGGTTCGAACCCTTGCAGTCCAGTGTCGTATCCACTGAGCTTCGACGGCTTACTCTAATTGGGGGACATAACTAAGCTATACACCTACCTCGATAATATCACGTGATAACACCGACTAGCCAATCACGCATAAGGAATTAATTCTACCTGGTAAACATACCCAGTAATCTTTTTTAATGAAAAAACAAAACAAAATAATAGCATAACTTGAATAAATTGTAGACTATGTGGTACTTGTGGTAAGCTTCAATGCTTTGTACACATCGATGTCAAGATTATGTCAGTTTTCGACAATTTTCTTTTTTTTCGTTATTTTATCATACGGGGTACAGCCCCTTTAATTATTTGCTTTTTAATGGTTTATTCAAAGAAAACAATGCCAATTTTCTGGCTTTCTTTATAGACACGAAACCAATATGTGCTTTAAACATACATCAATCTCTATGATGTCATTTCACTTTACTTGTTGACTCATGATTTTCTCCTTCACCTCATATTTTTGTGAGTGCTGTTTATTAGATTACTTCAAAGATAAACAACAAACATTACCCCATCGACCAAGATTACTAATCAATCTGCAAAAGTGGATATTTTACTGCATGCAGCGCTTTGATTGTATATTCCTCCGTGACGTGCTACATTCATAAAATTTAAGTCAATTATAGTTCCTGATTAACATAATAAAAGAATACGTCTACTTTTCGTTTACTACATGAATCTTAACCTATAAAGTCTGGATTTCAAGTTTGAAATGGAACAAATGCAACTCTCTTCCAAACAAAATACTTTTGTATCATATTATAGATTAAATTATGTTGATATAAAATGAGTTTGGCCACTTGGCGGTCCTGACGTTAAAAGCAATTATATAAGATGGCGCGCGAGATGCCCGCCGTAAAGATCCATTTCAGTAAAAATACTCTATTCGAATATGACTATTTTCATTTAGAAAATAATCGTGTATATCAAATTTACTTTTCTCATAATCTACATCAATGAGATATAATATGTAGCATTGCAGAACCATTTTAAGTATGTTTTTACATTAAACATGAATTATAACCGATACATGTACTGTAATATTTTAATTTGGTTCTTTTCACACAATACATTCAGACAGACTGTATGTCATTTGGTTCTCTCAAGCATGTTAACCCACACAAATATCCGGATGACTGTCACTAAGTGCCTTCAGCTGATAAGTGAGAAAGAGACAAACTGTTTTAAATATATAAGGAAAGTTCAATAAATAGTATAATATAGTCATATATTTTATATTATTTCTTAATAAACACATCCACTTCAACGAGCTTGCCAACATATGTCTGGAACGAGGGAAATACTGTCACTAATCGTCATATAACATACACAACTCTATCTATCGAGTTCAGTTGTTAGTTTACGTGCCTTTGATGAGCTTACCAACATATGTCTGGAACGAGGGAAATACTGTCACTAATCGTCATATAACATACACAACTCTATCTATCGAGTTCAGTTGTTAGTTTACGTGCCTTTGATGAGCTTACCAACATATGTCTGGAACGAGGGAAATACTGTCACTAATCGTCATATAACATACACAACTCAATCTATCGAGTTCAGTTGTTAGTTAACGTGCCTTTGATGAGCTTACCAACATATGTCTGGAACGAGGAAAATACTGTCACTAATCGTCATATAACATACACAACTCTATCTATCGAGTTCAGTTGTTAGTTTACGTGCCTTTGATGAGCTTACCAACATATGTCTGGAACGAGGGAAATACTGTCACTAATCGTCATATAACATACACAACTCTATCTATCGAGTTCAGTTGTTAGTTTACGTGCCTTTGATGAGCTTACCAACATATGTCTGGAACGAGAGAAATAGATAGTTAAACTCTAATCTGCTAATTTTGTGCAGTATGGTCGTTTTTTAATTATTTAATTTGAATATAATACGAATATCACCACGTGTGTTAGAAATAAAGATAAGCTTAGTTTCACTAATACATGTATATATATATTTCTTTTTTTATATTCAGCAGCATAAACAATCTTTTTATCTTACTAGAAAAATCCTTAAAGAAAGGTGAAAACATGTCAACTTAACTTTAATTTCTAAGACCTCATGCTTGTATAAAATAAACAATCATGTAAATAATTAAAATAACCAAGCCTTTTAATGACCAGGGGTGCGTTTCAGATTCAATTAACGATCTGCCATTATCGTAAAAGTTCTCAAACTTTTAACACAGACTTCCATGCAGATCTAGACAATAGAGTGCAGACCTTCTTATACTCAGCTGACCGTAGCACTGATAACATTCTAGATCGTGACGTCACCCATGATGAAATATATACTCTGGAGGTCACACACTTTGTGTCTATGTGCAAAAGTTATTTACAATGATATTGCCTGCATCTTACGTTCCTATAGACTGCAAAATGGAGATCATTATTCCTATTCATAAGCAAAATAAGCCAAAGAATGAGTGCAAAAGTAACAGGCCTATAACTCTACTACCTGTCATTTACAAGGTATTTGAAAAACTTATACACGATCGACTCACGCGTTGGTCCAAAGTACATGGTAAAAAGTTTCCCAATCCACAACAGAACGCATATCAACCTGAACTGGGTTCGCTGACAGTGTCTTTTAGTCTACAAGAAACAATTGCATTAAATCAGGAATACGGCTCCCCGTCCCATGTGGCCATGCTTGACACTTCCGGTGCCTTCGACAACGTCCTTCACTCCGCACTATTTGTTAAGTTACAAGAGTACGGAATACGCGGTCAGACACTACGCACGCTCATTAACTGTTACACTAACATTGAAAGCGTTGTTATTGCAAATGGCATCCAGTCATCACCATTTCCGGTACTACAAGGTGTCCGCCAGGGTGGCGTACTGTCAACCTGGCTCTATCTCCTGTTTATCAACAAACTATTATGTGATCTGGAAGAATCTCCATATGGATCCTTTATTGGTGACATGAAAACGGGAAATCCAACCCTAGCTGACGACTTAACTCTAGTTTCTACAAATAAATCGTGTCTGCAATCCCAAATAAACATCGTTACATCGTATGCCAATGAATGAGGATACAAACTTAACGAATCAAAATGTGCATATATTATCTTTGGCGGACGCAGGAATTACATCGATTCTGTAATAATTAATGAGACTATTCTCAATTCGTCTGATAGCGCCACCCACGTCGGAATAGTTCTACATAAGTCAAACAAATGCAGTTATGCTGTTGACGCAAGAGTGCGAAAAGGGCGTGCATCCATATTTTCCCTGATGACCATCCGTGACGCAAATTATGATGTCAACCCACTTATCATGTCGGATTTGGTCCAGAAGATTACAGTCCCATCTCTGCTATACGGGTCCGAGCTATGGTCGATTCTTACTGTAAACGACATTCTAAATCTGGAACGTGTATTAAGACTGGCTGCAAAGATGTGCCAAAACGTTTCATCACGAACACGCACTGACATGGCTTTGGGACTTCTCGGGTGGTACCCAGTGATTGCAAATGTCGACAAACGAAAGCTGATGTTCTTTCACAAGCTTTGCTGCATGAACGCTAACTACACAGCTAAGAAAATCTTCGACTACAGATGGAGATTATTCATGTTACGTAACACCACTGGTCAACGCGGTGTTATACCGGATTTATACAATGTGCTGAGGAAGTATGATATGCTGAACTATCTGACCTCTTACAAAGAAACATTCTCGATGCCGAGCAAAACATCATGGAAACGCATTGTCAGCGCACGTGTTAGTGACTATCACAAGCAACAGTGGCTTATTCGTACCAGCGGAGACCCTGACTTTACTCGGTTTACAACGGTCCATCCACTTCCTAGAAGGGCGTCTATATGGGCCGCCGCCGACTCCCCGACTGAAGTACGCAACGCCACGGTCGTGATTCGTTTGCTGACGGACACGCGGACAAACGCTCGATCGTTGTGCAGAAGATGCAATGTTGTTACAGACAATGTTTGTGATCACAGGATCAATTCGTGCAACTACTTCAACCAATCAAGGAACAAACATCCCATAGTGTGCGCCGGGTCAGACGTTCATATTATATCACATATGTTTAGTGAACGAAAGCTACATACACTTGACCACCATATGGAACAGACATATATAAATGATGTGTGCAAATACGTATCATCAGTAATCCGTGGAGAAATAGACTAAGATGTTACAATGTTACTATTGCAAACTGTATATTGACTAGATCACAGTCTAAAACTCTGAAAGACGTATCACCTTATAAATGCTTGTTTTTGCATTATGTTGATATGAAATATTCTTCACATTAAATACATGTTACATGTTTTACATGTTTGTTCGTAAATTGAATAAGCTTAACAATTAAACAATTCATATTTAGCTGATCTCATTAGCAACTAAATATTGTGCTCTGTTTTTGTTTGCTCTATAATAATGTAAAGCAATTTGTTTGTCAGGAACATATTTCCTCTTTTATTATTTCTATTTTTAATTTGGTAATTACAAATATTTTAATATTACTAATTAAATCATTATGGGAACTTAAACCATTCTTCCATATCAACATCAAACCACTTTAATTAAAGTGAGACGTATCACAAATACTATTTTCTTTTTACATTGTTTTCAACGTAGATGTTTAACACCGCACAACCTTCACTTGTATTTCGTTTCGACAAGTGCGGGTATTAGTGCCTAACTCATCTAATATTATTTCTACAGTTATCATCCCTTGCCAAATCATCACCAATTTAAGTTATTTGGCAAATCTACCTTATCAACAACACCATTATTAACCTAAACTTCTCTACTCTAGCCATTGCCTTTTTACGATAAACGAGCACTCTTTTTCCTATATTTCCTTTGCATAAAGTTTAATATTATATAACTGTTCTTACTTTTTTGTCACCAAATACTAGTATGATTGTGTTTGAGAGTGTGTAATAATGTTATAATTTGTTCATGGCATGTATGTTATATTGCATATAATTTATGATATTTCTATGACTGTTTATTATGTGTAACACTTGTACTATTTATATAATTTGTATTATTTATATAATTAATCACTGTAATGGTGGAAATAAAGAGAATATATATATAATAATAATAATAATAATGATAATCTCTTGAAGGGAATCAATTAATGTAACTTTCCTTTTTATAATGATTTGCACAAATGATACAAACTCGCAGTCTCTATTCTGCTATTAATGTTACATTTGTATCTTAAGCATCCGGTTTTTTTGTGATGGAGGCGGTGGCGTGTTCCGACGCTCATTTTGAAATTTGTGTACTTATAATAAAAATTGGACAACAACAAAATACGTTGTTTTTTCAGGCTGGTGATTTTTCTTTAAATTCGTCTTTGATAAGTGAAATATTACGACAACGACACTATCATGATGATGCGATGACGACGATAGTGATAATGCGGCGGCGACGAAGACGAATATTATGAGCATTATAATGATAATGCGACAACGACGACTAAGATGAAGATAATAATAATGATAATGCTACGACGGCAATGATACTAATTATGATGTGACGATGACGACAATGATCATGACGAGATGATGATATGTAGATGTTCCTCATGATTGATGATGTGGATGATGATGAAGATGGTGAAGTTGGTGGTGGTGGTTGTTGTGGTGGGTGCGTTGGATGATGATGATGATGATGAATGATGATGATGATGATGATGATGATGATGATGATGATGATGATGATGATGATGATGATGATGATGATGATGATGATGATGATGATGATGATGATGATGAGTAATGATGATGATGATGATTATGATGATGAATGATGATGATGATGATGATGATGATGATGATGATGATGATGATGATGATGATGATGATGATGATGATGATGATGATGATGATGTTGATGATGATTATGATGATGATGATGATGATGAAGATGATGATGATGATGATGATGATGATGATGATGATGATGATGATGATGATGATGATGATGATGATGATGCACCAAAACTGTGACTGAGAGTTGTTGTATTGGGAAATAATTCGAAAATACAATTTTGACTGGTTGGATTTTTTGTATGAAGACAATTCATAAATCCATCTTTATTGTGCCAATCGTTGTTATAACAGTTAAATAAACAGCATTTCAGATCCATTCAAAATACATGATAAAATCTACATTTGCAGACATGCTTCAAATACACAAAATTACTAAAAGAAATACAGCTATTTTACAAGCTAGTCTCTTCAAAACACATTATTCAACAAAATGTATCTTTATTGGTGCAGATTGTCATAGTGGTTAAGTGTTCAGAGTTTCACGCAAATATTATCTATTATCTATTTCAGTCATGTCATGATATACACTGGAGTATACACTTAATGTAGCATTCTGTGTTTATGCACGAGACAGTCAAAGTAAAAATAAATGTATTCAGAAATATCAAAAAAGATGCACTTAATTTCTATAATAAGATAGTATGAATGTTTACATGATCAACCATGGTAGTGTGTGTTTTATATACTATCATAAGTTTGAATAAATGAATCATTTAGATTTTCCTATATAATTCAGAAGTGTTTTAATCCTTAGAGGAAACATGTACAACTGGATATACATCACAGTTGAAACTATATAAATATATATATATATATAAATATGGAAAATCTAATGCCAATGGCTTTTAAATGCAAAGTCAAACTTCAAAAATAAATAAGAAATTTCATTTCAAATAATGAAAGTTACACACAAATGCCTCACTACCTATTTAATAGTTTAAAGTTTTATGTTGTGTTGGGATATGCAATTTATTTCAGGTTCTGTGTCAATATATCTGTAGTTATCTGCTGGGTCTGGTATCTCCAGTGTATGTAGGTATAAAGTACTGTTTTGACAAAGTCTCCTAAAACACACTGATACCTTTAAGGTGAGTTTCTTGAAGACTGACCGTGAGCATATTCTAAACCTTGTGATTTTTCAGTGTCCTGAAAAAGACAAAAAGTTATAAAATATTGTTTAATACAGCACAATATATTGCATTTATGAAAACGCCTTTTAATGGTTAAACAACAAGAAACACATAATTTTCATTCCCATTTTTCAACTGAAATAGTTGGATATTTTATGAAAATTATTGTCTTTTTAAAAAAATAAATAGGTAGGGTATTTAAGAAAACATGAAAAACACCATTCTGGTCACATTTTATTTCTTGTTTAATGTTCATATAAGTTAAATAACAATTATGCTATACCAGTTAACTGCTCAAAGTAAGATGCTCAACATTGTATCAATATGAAATTCATTTTATTGTATTATTCATAAAATCGGTTGATATCTTATTGCATTTTATCATTTCCTACCTACTTTTATATTTCCCTCCATTGCCAGCTAGAAGCATTCCTGATAGTTTTCTATCACCAGCCTGAAATAATTAACTTAAACAATATTTAACAAGCAAAAACACTAAACAAATAAACATAGAATATCATTCAGCATCCGTTCATAGCCTGTGCATTAACTGCAGGTACATAATATGGTTTTACAGTTTAGTTTCTACATTAGTCCTTATGACAATGTGTCCATATGTTGAATATACCTCCATTATTATTCATAAAACCAACATTAGAATTAAATTCCCTTTTCCATACCATTATTAAACAGTAGTCAATGAAGAGCAAGGCTTTTTCCACCAAGACCATGACACTTCTGTTGTCAATTTTCATTGTACAGTTGGCATCAAATGGTATGACTGAAAAAGACAAGATTTAACCTTTGTCAGTTGAAAACTCACATTTGTACATATATACTACAAAGTTCTACATAAACCATATGATACCTTACTAAAACAAGTTTCAATTACAAGTAAAGGTGAAATAAAATGATTACATTGTCACCCGATAGTGTTCATGGTATTAAAGTAGCCAATAATCAACTTATTTGTTGTGACAGTGTTGTGTACATTACTGTACAGTAACTATATTTATATATTTAGCATCAGTTTTAGATGTGTAAAATTAAGAAAAATAATTTTATTTATCCGAATTAAAAACCATCTGAAATAGAAGAATTTCAAGAACATGTTTTACATGACATGACATGACAGCAATGGAACCAAATCATATTCAACATCATATTCCATGTTTTAGATGTACTTAATATCAGCACATTAACAAAATATAACAAAAAGCTTATATCTTCTACAGTTAAAATCCGTTTTTGACAGAACGGCGGAAATAGAACATTTTCGTACTGTTTTCAGCTATTTTTAGACATAGTTTGAAAATTCCACACCAGCGAACATGCTACACGTAATATTAAACTCTCAAATGTTAATAAAAAGTAAAAATATACTTTGATATGGAGAAAATCTTCGTCCGCCATCTTGGTCGTTAAGTTAACGAGTGCCTCTTACCGGTCGTAGGTTTATGAGCAATATTAACGATAAAGCAGGTGCACGTTGCGTCTCTGAAACGGTGCGGATCGGTAATTTTGGTCGTACTACCAAAATCAGCTAACGATCGCCTTAACGATCGTCTCTGAAACGCACCCCAGGTATCTTAAATGGTGGGCAATAATATAAACTCATTAGGGTAAATTTCTCTTCGAAAAAGTCATATACGAAGGTAAACTATTTGTAAATGATAACTTTAGAAGTCGGAATATTATGGTCTTTTGGATAAAAAGTAATAATTATGAAACAGTTATGAACATAATATGTTCTGTTTTTAATGTATGCACAGTAAGATCAAGTTGAAGGGAAAGTTAAAGTCGAATTATTACAAAAACCTATTATGCACCACATTGGAATCCTTATAAACACATTTCTGTAAAAATATCATCTTAAATTAAACCTTTTAAGTAGAATCCGCGTAGCGGTATGCTATTATACCAGGGACAAACTAAACTAGAGCTGTCCTTGACTGCTAGTATAGGTAGATTGCGACACCGAGTAAACACTTGAAGATATTCATTTAATCAAAATGAGGACACGCAGTTAATCTGTAATTTCGTAAACTTAATGTAAGTTTGATTACATCCAATACATTTAGAAAGATATGTGATGTTTTTGATATGTTGGTGTCTGGTAAACAAAATGGGCAGAGTGCGCCACAGCACGTCTGCGTTTGTATGCAAACGATTTTAATCAAAACACTTTGTTTAAAAAATTCAACAATTGGCAAGGACAAAAGCACAGTCACGCTAAATGGTCTATGTCGTAAATTTTAAAATACAGCCTTATGCATTTAAATACTTCGAGTGCTACTTCGTATAAATTCATTTGTACACATAACATGAGTCTACATTGCAAAATATAAAACGATGAAAACAAGCAAATTTTTTTCATGAAATATTCTTCAAAACTGCATTTATCACGAAGGTTTTATTTATATGTACAATAGCTTTACTTGAAATAAATATTTGTGTTAAAGCTTACCACGACCCATTTTCTTGATGCGAGTACAACTTCGACATGATATGTCATATTGAAAAGGTAATAGACTCTTGACACTTGTACATGTGAACAATTCATAACGATTCACATTTTACCTCTCAAATAACCAAGTGTACAGCATCAAACTTTGCTTTGTTTGGTACAGTTTTAGTACAACTTATAGCTTGGTATGTGCACTTTATTTAAATAATACGGAATGAAAGAAAAAAAATGACCGGTTTCACCTATTCAACAGCACTTAGGTCACCTTAGATCAGAAAATGCTGAATAAACGGGTCGAGTAGATTGTTAACTCAACCTATTGAAAACGCGAAAGTGACATTTATATCTACTGGCGGAACTTAATCCATACGGGCTTATCTGAGTGCATAACAATAATGCATGATCTCATAAGATAAGTCGATTGCGCTTCTGCTTGTGCATGGGTGGTTATTTCAGGCGCAAGCGGACTAACTTTGTTTTCTACGCAAGTCACAGTAAAAATGAATTTCGAATAATTGAGATATCTTTTAATATATCCTTTAACATATGTGTTTTTGTTTAGTTGTTAAAGGGGCTGTCTAACTAAGGCACCAAAAAATTGATTTTTGTAACAAATCTCAGGATATAAATTATCTAATAGAATGTGTTACGCTTTGATATCATAATTATAATAACAGTACCAAACTGTAAAATAAATTGTGTCAGGGTTCGAACCCGGGTCGCCAAAATTGTGGTCAAGCGTCGTACTCACTGAGCTACAAAGGCTTACTCTAATCGCGTGACATAACTAAGCTATACACCTACGTCGGTCATATCACGTGATAACACAGACTAGCCAATAACGCAATAAAGTAATTCATATTACCTGGTAGACATACCCAGTTATATTTTTAATCGAAAAATACGAAATAACTGCTAAACTTAAATACATTGCAAACTATGTGGTACTTCAGTTAGTAAGTTTCGATGCATTGTACACATCGATGCCAAGTTTATGTTAGTTTTCGACAATTTAAAATACCATGAGAAAAATATCTAACTATAAATCACTATTTATTCATCTATTTAAATTTGAGAGGGCAATAATTTCAGTTTATATGCCAAGATGTATTTGGCTGAACACGTATACTTTCGAAACCACATATATGTATTTATATATATATATATATATATATATATATATATATATATATACAAACCAAATTTAAAAAGTTGAACTCAAATATATTCAATTGCAGGAGTTTAACCTTGAGTATGCCTAAAATGGAATAATATTAAAAAATAATAAGGACGTGGGTTCTTTGTCTTTGGCGTTTACCGTGTACCATTAAAGGAATTAATGTCTTAACTTACTGCCACTAAGCTTGTTTATGAAGTATTTCACATAAATTCTGCACGTTATTTCTCGTTTTTTGATAGTATTTTGAAAAGCAGTATGAAATGTTATTGTTAACATCTCGCACGTAACAAACAGGTTAATCAGATTGTCCTTTGCCTTCATGGTGGTTTTGCAGCCAATGTGTGTCAACATTTCAGTCACAATCTTTACGTTATATCATAAATCCTCGTATTGAAATTGAACCTTAAAGGTCTTGATTTGTTATCCGTTTCATGGAAAAATGATAGTGAATGAAACAAAGTTTAACATATCATGACGTTATTATCCAGCGTGTCGCCAATCCTGAAAGATTGTAAGAGATGTGCATGCAGCATGGATAACATTTGAAAACTGTCCTTTAAAAGAACAGGTAAGCACACTTTTGTTAAATTTCCACTGACTGTTTGAATAACTGAAATAATGTAAGTTTATGTTTACTTTGACTTACAATAAAACATTGTTTGGAGCTATTTTAACTCATTTAAAAAAATGTTATTATGTATACAATTAAAATTATGTTTTCAATTGACATATGTAGGAGACCGTGCATGTTAAGTTCAAAAAGAGAAACGCGACTTATACTTGTTATTATTACTACCCTGCAGATGGTCTGAAAATTGGTTTGCACACTTGTTTTCATTTTTTGTGTACCAGAAGGCTGAAAAGCTCTCCCATTCATCGCTTTTTCGTGATTTTGTTAGTGTCAGTACCGTTTTGTTTTGTAAGAGCCTACTCTTTCCTATATAATATGGATCATTTTTAAAAGCAGTTTGGATATCGTTTTCATTGTTTCAACGTTTATATATAATAGTTCCCTTGATGATGTAGAATGTGTTAGCATTGTTACAAATTATGTTCGGCAAGTTCTCTTTTGTTTATGAAGTACAAATATTTTAAAAACTGATTTGAAAATTAACTGATTTCGCAAAAAAACAAACTAATTTACTTTTTATTCCATTTGATTGTTTGTTGATTTTATGGCCACTCAGAACATTCACTCTTAAGATAACTGGCTACTCAGTAAACGCTCATCGTATTAAAAACGCAGCTCTTTTAGATAAGCATACGTCTTTTGAACACGACTATTTAAATGAAGTTGTGATTGTTTTATGATTGTAGTAAGTGATAAATCAACAAAGAAGTGCACATTTCAGGGGTCAGTGGTTCAAGCCGCACACTTGGGATATTTTTGTATTGATAAAATGTTAGAATATGACACTTGAATGTGAGCTCTTTTGACGTTCGTGAAAAATAACAAGCAGGTTTCATCGAGGATATTGAGAAAGTGTTAATATATTCCGATACATTGCAAGACATTGATCTGTTCTTTATATGTTTCTTTCTTGGTCGCAAATGGTCAAACTTTAATATAATACTAAATTGTAAAGGAGGGAAGGGAAGGGAGATATGCCTTTCAAATCCCAAATTATCACATACTCATAAAATGTTGATATCTCAAATATCGACCTATAAATAGAAGCAATATTATTTTAATTATTTTAATTATCAAAGCATAGTAAAGTCATGGAATTGTACTTTTTTAGAATATACCGATTCGGTTTAGCTTTTAAGTAATGTTCTATAACGTTTCTGTTTACTAGGTGTCTAATCTGATGTTTACACTTTCGGCTATGAGCTTGTTTCTGTATTTTTTTATTTAAATATTAATTGTTTGAAAGCGGGATAAAACAAATTTGCGTATGAAAATTCACGTTCTATGATTGTTTAAGAATGTCTTATATGCAATAGTATATTTTTCAATATTTACTTTGGTTCATATACATATATTGCAGATTAAAGTGAAATCTATTGTTCATATTTTGGTGTTGATCACTAAAAACCTAAAGACCTTGTCCAGGATTTTTCGTATTCCTCCAAATTGCGCTTATGAGACGTCCAATTATAGAGCAATAATGAATAAACTGTTCACACGGCACTAAACAATATTATATGTATAAAGTACGCATATATCAATGCCACTCTAGTCAGATTAAAACGCATCCGTAGGCATGTGTAGAATTGTCCAAGAGTGGTCTTTACGATATATCAAGGAAAGTGTGTGTATTTCTGTCTTCAGTTATTACTTTGGACACGAACTGAAAATGAATGTCTCATAAAGGTTTCTTGCAACATTTAAAAAAATCGTATCTTTATGTCGTTTTTCATTCATAGTAAAAATGTAGTATTTGGCAGTATAAACATTTATGCAAAAAACTACAAAAACAAGCTCAGTAGCAAAAAATTTAAACATAAACCATGTTTAATGGCACTTGGTAAACGCCAAAGACATAGAACATAAAATCACAAACAAGAAACATAGGAGAACAGCACGAAACTCCACAAACAGCACAGTGCATACATACTATATATAAAATACTAGGTATGTTTATCAACAATTGTTAGGTACCGCCTGGGAACGGTTAGTAAAATGTAACTTTATAAATCAATTACGTGAACGTCTAGGAGCTTCGATAAATGTTTGGGTTGTAAGAGGAACGAATGCAAAGTGACATCTTTGTTTTAAGTTTGTAAACAGAAACCCTTAAAGATAACATCTTGCTCAGTCTGCATAAGTATGCGTTATATTTACGGTACTGGCTTAATTATTAAACACTCACTGTTTTATAGTAGAACACTACTATCTACCCAGCTATATCTACTATCATTTGTGCCATGTTTTTTTTTTAAATATCGATACTTTTAAATATTAGAAATTCATATATTTGTTTTTTTAAGGTGAACACGGCTCATCATGGATTTTAATGAGAGACGAAGGGTGTTTGAAGAGGGAGGAGGGTACTGTAAACGTTATTCATTGCTGTAATATTTGAGTGTTGAATAGACAGTATCTTACTGGACATTTAACTATTACCATTAGCTTATGCCATATTTGAGTGTCCATAAAAACGTTAACCTCGATTTTGTTGTAGTGTTATTAGACTTATTTTAAGTGACATTAAATTACTGATTACAAGATTGTAGCCGTGTATTTAATAGCTGTAAAAGCACACATACTAAATTATTGGTGAGTGCCAAAGGATTTACAGTCATCAACTTAGACAGAAATACCGTGTTTTATGCACCTTTCTTTCATGAAAATAACCCACAGAATTCTTCATAATAACCATTGTTTTCGATATATGTATTCATTCTTTACGGTAAATTAAAACAACTTTATTAATTGTGGTATATCTTATTTGTGAGTAAACGTGCATCTTTAAATCAATAATGAAAACTCACACTGCTTCTCGTACTTGACATTTCCCTTACATTGCACTTAACGGCATTTAGAATATAACAATTTAAGCCAATGAAATTGCAGGTAGGCAATCATTAAGTACTAGACATAATCATTGAGAATTTCATCTTTCGCGAGTAGTTAAAGGTCAGCCTACTGCCACTTATCAGATACACACTCCCTGTGTCAAATTTTGCGTTGTCAGTGTATCAACCAATGCGGTTGTATTCTAAGGCAGTTAGATGAGCTGGAGTAATTTCTAAATAATTAAAAAATCCTCGTTCGCAACGCTCACTACGCCGAATTTTTAATCATTAAGAATTTATGCCGTGACATCTAACTATTACGTAAATCATTTAATCGTTGACAAATAGTTTTATATACAAAGTGTATGCTATTTTTATCCTACTTCAGCTATCTTATCACCAGTATGTAAAGTTCAATTGGCATAGAGTGGATCTCCAAATCTATGAATAACAAGTGGGTACATGTTCACGTACGCCTTTTTTTCATCGCATCTCTATGATAACATTTTCGCTGAGTACGGGATTTTATATAAGGCATTGCAAAGGCTTATTTAATCAGAGAGAGCAATTTGTTAAAATAACGTGTTTTATCACAACGCTGACATATAATGTTACTGTACATACATATATACAACGTCAATGTACAAATTTACAAAATTATCAAAAAACAATAAAAATGAGAGCTATCCTACGATGTGTTGATTTTAACAACTCAATTAATTTAATTTGTCCCCGGTGTGTCGTCATCAGGCGTCCACGTGTGCCTTAAAACGTGATGTTTTGAAAGGGACATGATATGTATAGGTTGAAATGGGTTGCATTCAACAAAGAAAGCATTATCATTGTTTCTTAGGCACATATTTCAAATATTAAGCGGGGAGCGGGATTTGATCTAATTTAACTTTTTTGTTTATATCATTCTATTTAACGTTATTCAGTTCAAGATTCATAAGACTCAACTGCGATATTGCCGTAATAAAATATATATTATTAATGAATTCTTTTAAACAGCTTCACACAGCTAACAATGATAAATTCGTTGTATTCAAAGATACAAAAAAATATATTAAGAAATAATTAAGGAAAATGATGCAGGACTACTTTGTTGGGCCTCTGCAATGGACCACTGACGCATCGACTTGTGATGTTATACACTATATAAATTTACGGTTACATATGAATTTGTCAACACGGTAGCGAAAGTTGTCAACATTACAATGTTATTATAAAACATTCATTTGAACAAGAATATACTTTCTGTCAAAAGTTTTCTTAATAAAAAGTACCCCAAAACCCAGCCTCCGCAACCAAACTAAGTGATGTGTTGTCAAAAAAAGCCCTGTTATATTGTTGTTGTTTTTTCGGCCTTATACGAGCCTTTATTTCATCGTATCTCACATCGACTTGTGATGTGTTACACTATATAAAATTTAGGGTTACATATGAATTTGTCAACACGGCAGCGAAAGTTGTCAACATTACAATGTTAATATAAAACATTTATTTGAACAAAAGTGTACTTTCTGTCAACAGTTTTCACTTTTGGACAGAAACTTAGTATAAAGCACCCCAAAACCTACCAACCAAACTTAGTGTAAAAAAACAGTTATATAGTACAAAGCCGAGTCTAGCTACAAATAAGAGAAATCAATAAACGCCAGTTCACCTTGATTTCGGCCTTATACGAGGTTTCCCTATTTACACGTCGTTTCACGAGCTCTAATGCTAACCGATGCACATCCCTATCATAGCCTCATTGCGTTACATGTACTCGTACATAATGTATTGCATGTTTTAACTCATAGTTACTCAAACATATCCACGTATTTTTTAATAATCTATAGTGTGTACCCCTACTTTCATTTTCGAGCAAAGCAAACTATTATTGACATTCAGTGTCGAGTATTGGAAGCGTGTGAAATGTTCTTCAATTAATAAACTCTTGTCAAAAAGGGAGTAATAATAAGTGTTTGACTAAATTAAATGTGATTGCTTCATGACCGTGCAAATTAATTTTCCGTCTAACATTTTAGCAACGCTCCGGTTCCTAAAGAGGCACATGCTAATAGAAAGGCCGGGTATGTTGCTTAAAAATGATATTTGACATAATGGACAATGCATACCGACGCGATGTTAAAACAATTAGTATATTAAATATTTATCATTGCTCTGTGATTGAAAAGAAGTGTAAAAATATCTAGTCTGTATTTGATGAAACATTCACGCCAGTTCTAAATTTGGCATAAGCATGTTTTTAAAATTACGTACTAGTACATTTTGATTCTAGCATGAATTCGATCCCCTCCTTTTATGTGTTTTCAGTACCAACGCTGTAAATGTAAAACTTGCAGACAAGTAAGTTCTAGAACTAAGAAGATTTTCGAAAAAAATACTTTGATTCAATTTCTTCGAATAAATCTACTGGTTCGATATGTACTCTTTATATATATATATTGCAATTAAGTGATTCAGATTAATTTATCAAAAACGTATCTGAAATTGTAGTAATCGACTGACTTAATGATACATCAGAATATGCATCACAAAATGCCAACATCGCAACATATCATTCTAGGTACAAACTATCATTGTTCGAGAGACCATTACCACTTATCGTCAAACACGATGATGGTGAAGGTAACGCACTGTCTTACAACTATGATACCCTCGAGGAACTTAGCCAAATTGAGGAGCCATTATGTGTCATAGCTGTAGCTGGATGTCTGAGGACTGGAAAATCGTTCCTTCTTAGTCGCCTTGTACAGAAGTGCGGCCGTAAGCTAAAATTATTTAATAGTTTGTTTAATAGATTAAACCTAGTTGTGCAGACATGTTAAAAGTGGTGGTAAGTCCCAATTACCCATTCCTATATTTAAAAAGAAATGGTATTTTCAATTCCTAAGGAATGTAGTTAGTCTTGCCTCAACGTGGTCACATACATAAAAGGTTCAGTGAAAACTACTAAAACAAGTCATTCGAATCGGACGTTTCTCATTTGATATGCATTTACCGCAGTTTTGCTGTTTCAACTGAATATATTATCTGCAACACATAGTTATTGCTTTAGACATTGTTCGAAATGAAACAGTTAATAAAGGAACTGTCATTAACACAAAGAACATTGTTTGATTTTCGTCTTTTTTTGTTTAGAAACGAAACGATTGCGGCCGAAGATGGTTATTTCATGTTTAATTACATGATGTTTAATTACATTTTTAAAAATAGTTGTGATTATATAATATTTTATCCATTAGTTGGTATAATGTAGAAAAATCCCTCACAACATACTAAACTTGCATACGCCCAAGCCCGCAAAGAAACGCGAGAATAATTGGTGAGCGCGAATAACCTTCCCCTGCACATAACGGATAACTAAATGCGATTGTATAAAAGTAACTTACTAGTAATTAATATACATAAAAGGAGTTCGTGTGCAATGTTATTACAATAACATAACAGTTAAAATGTACGCTTTAAAATGATGTTAAATGGAATCGGAAAAACATATTTATCTCGTTTATATTTATGGATTAGATGAAAGTTTATTTTAGTTCCAGGAAAGGCTTTCACTGTTGGGCACTCAGCCAACGCACAGACGCAAGGAATATGGATAATGTGCAGACCTCATCCTACTCAGGAAGGGAAGGTCATTGTTTTTCTCGATACGGAGGGCATAGATGATCCAGAAAAGGTTTGCTTGATTAATTAAAACACATTTATACGTTTTATATCCGTCACGCTTTAAACATAGAATACGACTGATTTTAATTGATAATCATGTGCATGTACCGCTACAGATGGATTGCTTTGTTTGTTAGAAGATCTTCAAGTGTTTCACCAGAATGAAATATTCCGATCAAAGTTACAAAAAGTTATTGTTTTACTGAAACTGCACATTAATAGCCTGTATATTGTAATTTAACTTTGACGCAATCAATAAGCAATCAATTGTTCAAACTTCCTTTAAAATCTCATGTTGCATTCATTGCCATTTATACAATTTATCCGATGTGATTGCAGGTTGAAATTCAAGAAGACACTTGGATATTCCTTATTGCAACGCTTCTGTGTAATGCTCTAGTCTACAACACAAAAGGAGTCTTTGATGCTTCACATATCAGCAAATTTAGGTAAGAAATTTCAAATTATCACAGGTAACGTTGTTGTTTTCAAATAAACTTTTTCCCTAGGAACGATAGGAGGATGAACTATTATTTTGACATGTGTTTGGCGTTTAAATAAAATACCAACATTTTGACAATTGGGTTTAACACAACGAGCAATTTTGAGCTTCGATGGCTAACAAATATCAACCTTTATGGGATTATAACATTTTTTGTCAGGCGTTTGCCAAATAATGTTAATGTTTGTGTTGTATTATTTCGCGGTTTGATTTGCTTCAAAGTCAGCACAATTTGCATTTTGCCCTTCTTAATGTTCTATTTAGAAGCAGCCGACCGATTTGTACGCCTGAAAAATGCCATAAAGTTAACGAGAAAATATAAAAAAAAACCCATTTACTCAAAGCATAAAACAGTTAGTCAGGGCAGTGTTTGTAAGTTCGTTTGACAGGTGCAAATACAGACGAAAGGACGGCCTTATACTAAAATCATGAACATCTATATTATTAACATAATGCATTAATGGCTATTGATATATACAGATTTCTGAAGGTGGTTCATTCTAACGTGACGGTTGCAAGAGATTCAAGTGAGGACGACAGTTTTCTCGATTTCTTCTTTCCAAATTTCGTTCTCGTTTTACGAGATTACAATCTAAATACTGATACATCTGCTGATAAACTCCTTGAAAAACGTCTAGTGTACAAGACTGGGGAATCGGACATTTTTAGGGATTTCAACGAACCAAGGCAACTTATTCGAAGATATTTCAAGAATAGGAAATGCTTTGCCATCCCTATCCCATGCGCAAAGCCCGAAAATCTAGATTCAATGCCAGATTTTCTGATTGAGTCAGGGTTTTTGCAACGTTTAAACGACTTGCACCAATACCTATGCCAATGTAGCCCGATGAAACTTAAATCAGGAAAGCCTGTAAACGGAAGAAGTATGTATCTAATATATAAGCAATCGAATAAATAAAAAGCTTTTAAAGGTATCAAGGTGTTGTTTCATTAAATATGTTCTATAGACGTTGATTAAAATTAATTTGCCATGTTATATATCCGTGTGAGTTTAAAGTTCTCGTAATGGTAAACAAACCCATCTTGTTGTCTCATATAAGATGTTAATACAGATTATTTTTTTCAAAGAATAGTTGATAAAATTTGTGCCTGGTTATTGAACAAGTTTACTCTTTTACATGATTAAATATTAAGATGAACCAGCACTTCATTAAATAAAAAAAATCTATCTTATTTACATATGATTTTTTTTTATATCTAGTGCTGAAAACGATGATTATATGCTACATAAATTCCGTGAAGAAAAACATGGCACCGTGTTTAAACGATGCTATGAAACGGATTGCTGACGAGGAAAATCAGTTTGCAGTGCTGAAAGCGTCGGAATGCTACAAAGAAGAAATGAAAAAGAGGATTAACAAAAGCATGCCAAATGAGAGAGGACTTGAGAAATATCACACTGATTGCATGGACGAAGCTATGAAGATATTAAAGGAAATTGTTGTTGTTGATGATGGAGAAATATTTCACCGAAAAGCAGCCGTTAGTATGCATTCGTATTTGGGTACCTTTATACTAGTATGGTATAAGATCCAGAAATTAAATAGGTTGCAGAGTGACTTTGGTTGGCTTAATTTTGCAGAAAACTGACTAAGACCTGAATTGTCTTTTGGCTAATGCGATATTTGCATCTTCCCCAGAAAGCGTGTATTGAGAAATAAGTACAAGATAAAGAAATAATCGATTTATTTAATATAAACATATTTTTCACTTATTATTTCAGGAATGTTTCGAAGATAATTTGAAACGATTCAAGTCATATGTAGAGAGAGACTCCCTTGACAGGTGTAGAAGGTCTTTAAAACAGCTGGACATGAAAATTCAACAGAACATTAGAGAGAGAAAGTATGCTCATGTGCGTGGTTACAGCGAATATATGGAAGACATCAACACGCTTGCTGATAAATTCATAAAGCAAGAATGTTACCTTGGATCAAAGGTAAATATATAAACATTTTTATGAGCGGAATCTAATATTCCCATAAATCGTAAGACTTCTTTTTCAATACATGTAAAGTTTCCAAACGCTGACTGTTTTCTTTATAAAGAACATATTTACATATTATGTTATTAATGCTAAAGAGTTTATTATTATGTTTACGAATTTTTACTTAAATGTAAAGCGAATTGATACAATATAACACTGGCATAATTTCAGACCAAAGCTGCCTTGCAGGAATATATGGATACAAAGGTCGAAGAAGAGCAACTTGTTTACGAAATGGTTAAGGACAAACTTGGTACGATTTTTAGAATTTAAGAGAAGGATATTACAGGATTCATTGAAAATATGATTATGAGTACAAATACGATTAAAAGCGAAACATACGAAATAGAAGAAAACCTCTATTTTAAGTTATTTGTGACATTCGTTATCTACTTTTACGATTGGGAGCATGAAACGACTGGCTATGCATTAAATAAAGGGTAATGTAGCGTTAAACTTGAATGATATATTTGAAATGATGGTTTATACTAGTATACTGTCTTTTTCCAGATGATGAATCAGAATGTCAGTTGCGTCGCCTTTCATCTAGTTCAGTCCCGATTCCAATGAAGTTTGCAGATGTTACTGAAGGTGAACAGTCAGTTGAAAAAATGGCACTAGAGTCATTCGAAAAGTTGGAAAATGATGGACGAAAGAGTATTGGATCACAATTTCTTGAGAACCTGAAAATGAAGATACAAGAAATAGAGCAGGCTAAAGCAGAGTTATCAGAAGACGACGCATACTATAAGAAACTTGTAGCAGAGTACGACATCTGGGATAATATTTACAAACAGGCGAAATTCGCGAAAAATCAGAAATTGATCCCCTCGGAGGATATACCGATCAATCCTCGACAGGCTGAACGGCAAGAAAGTAAAAATAAGGAAAAAGGATTGAAAAAACAACCTGCAAATCCAGTATGTCAAATAATTTAAAAACACAAGACACTCAGAAATATATCATAATCATATTACTCAAGGATATGAATATGTTTCACAAACAAATGATGACACTAAATTTCTTCTTAAACTAAATACGGATTTATAAAACAATAGTATTAACTTGATACTTATATACATTTTAGAACTATTTAGAGGGATGCTAAAACTATTTGACAAAAAAGTCGACTTTGGGTGCATGTATTACTTTCGTATGTGCGTAAATTTATAAAGGTATATTCCTTATCCTGTACGTTATATTTGTGACACTTGTAAGCATTATATACATGATTTTTCATGTTTTAAAGAATGTTTTAAGTCTTTAAAGATTGCGTAATAATTTTTAGTGTGTTTCAATTTCAATGAAAGTAACAATGTGCCATTTATTCAGATATTTATTATATTTTAAATATTAGGATATTTTTGTAGGAAAACGTACACAATTGTATGTTTTTTTAGCAAAATGGTATGCGCTTATTTGCTGCCAAACTTTATGTGGCAAACGGTATGCACTTTGTGCAATTTTAGCATATGGAAATCGGCAAAACAGTCAGTACCAAACAATGTGTGTTTTTGTAGCAAACAAAACAGTACGTGTGCGAAAACAATTTGCTTTTAAATAGCAAAATGGTGAATGGGCAAAACGGTATGTTCATTTGTCGCAAAACGTGTGCGAAAACAATTTGCTTTTAAATAGTGTTCATTTGTCGCAAAATAATGTGCGTTTTGTAGCAATACGGTAGCGCATAATGATATTCTACAGTCCTGATCTTTGAACCTGTTTTATCTGCTTGCTGTACTCAGATATAAGATAGTTTAATATCCTTCTTTCTTTCTTGTTTGCCAAGATGATACATTTCCTTTTCTTCAAAAAAATTAAAACATGATATAAATAAATGTTTTTGTTTATTCTTTACGAACTGTCTTTCGTAAAAAATGTAAAATGTTGTATAAATGCAATCTAATTACATGCTCATATTGTGTATTGTGATTGTTTATTACTTACAAGAAAAGAATACATCGTTCTTACTATAATTGTCTTAAATGTTTTATATTAACAAAAAAAAAAAGGTTGGAATGGCTATATTTAATTTTATAGTTTCAAATATTACTTACACATATTTTTTCCAGAATTTATATTAACGATAATTATAAATAATACAAAGTTATCAATGAAATAAAGCTTCGCATCATTAAGTGTTTAACTTAAACATAGGTAAAATTCTAGTAAAGATCAAAACATAAGAAGCTGAGACCCTGTATGTCTAGATAGCTTCACGTTTGTGCGTTTAGCTCAATGCATGCAGATGCGTTAGCTGTGTCATTGTTCATCGCGATAGATAGGTCAATGTATCAATATCAATGTTTGTCACCCTTTATAAGTGTTCATAACCTACGAGTCGCTTTAGACTTTGCAAATCCCTCAGTCTATGGTAATGACCAGGAGTGTCCAAAGAAAGTGTGTAGTGCCGGAAGACAAAATTGTATGATCAGATTAGTCACATCAGAAGTTTTAAGTATATCAATTGCATGATAGTTTTGTGGTAAACATTCGCAGCTGATAAAACAAAAGAAACCTTTGTCATTTTTTTTTGTAAATAAATGGCAGACTATGTGCATGCGTAATTGTTTTGGCGAAGAATGGTGCGCAAAATGTAATGGAGACTGTAGTTGCTCGTTAACGACTTGGTATTGAGTTGTTATGGACTATACCTACTAATCTTTGATACGAAGATAAAATCACTTGACAAGTGATATTGAAATGCATTAAAGTGTAAACAGGCGAAAAATCCCATTTAAATGTTGTGGTGGTGGCGATTGTGGTCATGCTACGGCTGTGGATGTTAATATGCTCCTGCTGTTGCTGCTGTTACTCCTGATGGTTGAGATTATTATGGTAATGATGATGATGATAAATGACCGCGACGATGATAATTATGATGATGATGCTGCTGCTGCTGATGATGATGCTGCTGCTGCTGCTGCTGCTGATAATGATGGTGATGGTGATAGTGGTGATTGTGATAGTTGTGATGATGATGATGATGATGATGATGATGATGATGATGATGATGATGATGATGATGAAGATGATAGTGATGATAGTGATGATTATGATAATGATTTTTTAATACTTTATCTGAGTTAATTCCTTAATTAAAATGCATATATTTGGCAGACAACATTTTATGAGTACATCAAATCAGCTTTACCTACTTTTACGAGAAAACGTTGATTTTTAAGAATCTTATTAGCAAAAGAAATGTATTGTTACATAACGTTATGTATCTTTTTGTTAAACTATCATTAATTGTCTTTTAAATCGTTAAATAGACATAATAAGAAATCATGTTTTCAGCTAGCCTTACATATAACTATTTCATATGAGGTTTATAAAAGTGTTATCTATGTTCAAAATATTCGTCGTTCCGAAAAGTCACAAAATCAATTAAACTGATTTTACCCTTTTTTAACATTTTTTTGTCATCTAACCTATGATGTATTATTCTGTTAACTAATGTATGTGCTCAATAATCTCTGACAATGTAACACATAACCTTCTTGAAGGTGTAAATAATGAATTTAAAATACTTACATATATATGTACTAAATTATTTATTTAATCATATTGTAGAAAAAAAGATGCTACTATCATCCTACGTCGTGATTTTGATTATCTTAAAAGTATCTTTGGCAAAAGAAACACAAGGTATCGACGCAGTTGCCAACATATCAAGGTTGAATTTAAGTAAAGCATGTAACACGGAAATAACTGAGTCGAAGATACCTAAGTCGGAGATACCCGAGTCAAAAAAAAATATTCTGAAAACGAACCAAGAAGGAACGTTGCAAAGGGTAGTCGATTTAACTAACCATAATAAAGAAGTGAGCATTGTCAAAGACCCTGGAATGCAAAACACACATAGTTTGAAACAGAACGCAAATTATTGGACAGCTGGAAATTCACTTTGCCATCCAGACACACCATGTAACTTCTATGGTTACTCCTATATGTGGTGCTACACGGATATCAGCAAACAGAAATGGGACTACTGCTGTACAGGTGCGTGTGAAAGACGAAGCAAAAACTACCTTTGGTGCCCGTCGGGAAGCAGGTGGCAATACTGTGGCATCCCCGGTACAAAGACCGTAGATAACACAAATTGTCTGCCAACGCATCCTTGTGGTCTCCACCTTGATGTTAACAAAAAAACAACTTATTGGTGTTTTGTGGATATATATCAAAACTACAAAAGATGCTGTCAGCCTGGATTTCCTTGTTATGAATATAACAAGGAAAGCTATAAATGGTGCTGGACCGTATATTCCATTC
The DNA here is from genome assembly GCF_026914265.1 of Mya arenaria. Lineage (NCBI taxonomy): Eukaryota > Metazoa > Mollusca > Bivalvia > Myida > Myidae > Mya > Mya arenaria. The sequence continues at coordinate 56,959,465 of NC_069122.1, read as the reverse complement.
AGAGTGGGAAGTGTAGCTATTGCAAAGATTAAAATTGATATATTTTGAGCCAGCATGAGACACTTCTAAAAACGAACACGAGGAACATGTACCTATTTTCAAAACTAATACCAATAGAGTAAAACTGAGCCATTATGACATCAGATAAGAAGAACACATTAAGAAAGGTCATGTTCATGTCTTATAAATATATCAACAGAGGCATCTGGGCTATAAAGGCACAAATTTAATTATAATTGTTATGATTTTGAACATTAAAGTGTAATTGTTTCTACGTATGACCGATCAATGTCTTTCCTAGCAAATATATTTTCCCCGTTATATTATTGTAAGGCATTACAAAATACAGTATATTATACTGAAAAGAGTATGTTTAAGAGTTCAGAACAACACTTTCAGACGCATTTCGGGTGTTCATCATGAACAAACATGTACTTTGAGTTTATAAGGTATGTATTATTGTATGTATATTAGATTGAAGTAAGAAAATTACAGTGTACAGTCATTTGTTGTTGTAGGTTTTGCTTTGCCTTAACAGAAATGTTTCTGTTACGATGCATTCCAAAATGAAATCGGTCACAATTTGCAATAAAGATTGGCGAAACGAAAATGTTCATATATTGTTGCACTGTTAAATACGAAACAATGGGTCGTGCTTAAAGGCTGACCAGAGTGCTGATCATATAGATATAGAGGAAAAAGGCTGACCAGGCCAGAAAAATGAAAACGAAACCTTTTAATATTAAATGTTGCATTAGTTTTATTGCGTTATTATAATTTCTGTGTACCATTTTATGTATAATAATTGATATATTATTAATAAATTATACTTTATAATAGCAAAATGGATGATTTTTTTATCGTTGAAATACATGTTTGTAATTACATTATTTCTTCACAAATGATCAAATGTATCCATCTATTGTGAGACATATGCATTGAACGGACTTTGAAAACATTTTATTTCCGGATTAGATATCATCTAAGTTCATGGTCAGCAAAGTTCGAAAAAGGCTGACCAGCAGTTGGGTTTCGAATAAGGCTGACCAGGTTCGTCAGCGATGAGAAATACTTGTTTCTAAATACACTATGTCTTTAAAATTCACAAATGATCAAATGTATCCATCTATTATAAGATATATGCATTAAACGGACTTTGAAAACATTTTATTTCCGTATTAAACATCAGGTTGATCAGCGATAATAAGAACATGTGTCTGGTTAATTTCAAGTATTCTATTTATAGTGTAATCATTCTGTAATGTTTATAGGAAATAAAATAATATCATACTGTTATGAAATTGAGTGGTCAGTGTATATAAACACAATTCAATGTTTTATACTTTAATAACGATATACATCTCATGATAGTAAACACAACTCTGCTATGTACAAAAGCCTGCAGCAGTAATAAGAGTAACATTAGACAGTAGGCGGAGCCTAATATTCATTAGCAGCTTTCAGTAATCATGGTTACATTTTATATGAATGGAATACCAAACATCTCCCTCCATAAATTGTTAACCTAAGGGTCACATATTAGAGACAGCACTGACAACTTTTGTGAAGTTCTAATCTAAACGTAAACGAAACTGCCAGTTAATACATTTCTTAATTAGCGATTATAACGTCTTATCTGAAACTTTTGAACTTAATCTGAATATCATTACTTCTAACATTAAACATAGTTCCCATATCACTGTGGTGATTTAACTTCCCTCCCAGTTCGAGTTACGTATATTACTGGAGATGTTTGTGTTTTATCTCTCTGTTCACTCGGAGTTTCCCTGGATTGTTGAAAAGGAACAGTGACACCGTTTTCACTTTGTTTTTTGTTTGATTTGTCAGGCTCACGAAAATCACTGTTCGGAATTTGTTGTAAATGCCTTCGATTTCTTGTATATGTCCCATTTTCTGTATCTACAACGTATGATCTTCTCTCTTGGAATGGAATAGTAACAGTTCCTTTTTTCCCCATTTCTTCTGATTGTTTAGTTTTATTCTGACCTTTTGACCATAATTCAATAATGGCAATGCACGTGCAGAATATCTCTTGTTGTAGAAAAGTTTGTTTTGTCTTCTTGTCGTTTCTTTGAACAATTGACCGTCGCCATTTTGTTCTAGTGATTTCCGGAATACATGGAAGAAAAGTGCGAACATTCCTGCCTATCATCAGCTGATTAGGACTAAATCCTGATGCTATTGTTGGCGTGTTCCGATACGTTTGAAGTGCTCTGATAACATCAGATTGTCTCAAAATACCCTTCGTTAATTTTACCCCAGCATGAGAATTGCCTTGCGGATATCTTGGGGATGTAAAAATGTTTGACATTTTTCCCACAACGTTATCACTTGTTGCTCTCGGTAAGTACCCGATCTCAAGATAACGGGAATAATAATCCATTACTACCAGAAACTGTTTATTGTCAACTTCGCAAATAGCTGCGGCAATTTTCTCCCATGGCTCATTAGGCAAGGCATTGTTTTCAATGGTTCACGTCCTTGTGTTGGCTTATTTTCTTGGCAAGTTTGACAGTTCTGAATTAACTTCACAATGTCTTTGGATATTCCTGGCAACGCGAAGCAGTGTCTGTAATTTATCCAAAAAACGTTTTAGAAGAGTAACTTAAATTCAAAATGATGAATGGAGGTTGGTGTTGTACCTATGAACGACCAGTTGAAACACAAATTAGAAATTAATGTTGATGTTTCGTCTTCATTACTTTGTATCCATTAACACTCCTTTGTTTTTAAATTCGTTTTTCTAATTTAGGTGTAATAACGAACTTGGTATTTTGGCAACGTATGCTTAAATGCATAAAATGAAGAAGCATTGACGACACCTCTCGAAGTGCGACGGGCAGAGCAGGTGAGGAAAATACGACACGGGACCAAAATATTATGATAGTACCTTGGCTCGGTTTAAACTGTGTAATCCAGCTCCAGATAAAGAGATACCGATTTATTGGCGTGTGCAACAAAAGGAGTAAGCAAAACATATTGTAGATAATGCTGATTCGAATGTGGACCTTATACACGTGCGGTAGATAGTAACGAGGCTTGCAATGGGTCGATATTGTTATTCCTTTCTGGAAAGACAAGATCGGTTCGTGCATTCTTTTCAAAGACAAGGACGCGCAGCATTTATGAATAACAGTTGAAATAAGAAAGTTCCAAAGAAAAACGCATGTTGATACAGTTTGGATATCTTTAAATGATTCTCTTTTAAAAGATTATTTATGTGATAAACGTCCTATTATGAAATTGCATCCAATTATAAATTAGAGTATTTTTAAGCCTAAGGCCTTATTTCCTCGACGAGTTGAATAAAAGTGTATTTTATATGACGACGTATGTCCTATTATTTTATCACTTGCTTTTTTCCTGTGAAAAGTTACAAAATATACTTACCTGTTTCATCAACGCCAAAGATGAAACTAACAACAAACTGCCAAAGCAAAGCCATTTCACTCGCTTCATTCATTGCAGAAATTAAGTACTCGGGATAATTTAAAACAACATATTCATATCTAACTGTTTTAGATCCTTTATAAAGTAAAATTAATACCGACATTACATATTCACTAAATATCAAAACATAAACACAATATACAAAGAAATTTGCTTTCTTTAAAATGGTGATATAACACTGGGTTAGAGGTTGTCATATTTATTGTTATACGTTCAGACAAAGAGACACACTGTCAGACAGAATGTTTAACAAAGCCTCACCTTGATTCATTCATGATATAAAAACAGATGAGACATTCATTTATAATGTATAAATCAATTCCTACAGCTATGCGAGACTTTTTGAATAAAAGATATATCAATTTTAAATATAGACAAATCTTACAATATCAATTATTTAAGACATGTTAAACATGATAATGAGTGTTCATGACGACATTTACCGTTTAAATTCAGAAGTTAATGACGCATGTTTAACGTGTTTATAACAATCAAAGTGAAAAATAAACGTATTTCTTGCAGGAATTATCCCTATTAGGCAATTCGAATTAATTGATTTATAACATGCAGAGTGGCTTTGTTATAGTACATAGTTGTTATACAGAAAACAACAACTTGAATGTTAACCGCAAAGATGCAGCATGTGACGAATATAATTATGCATTAAAGTCTTAAATTTGTATAATATTATAGAAATATGTCGCGTAATGCTACTGTTCACTTAACTTGTTGGAAGTCTTTAAGTTATTGAACAACAACCCTTCGAATGTCAGTTCTTTATTGTTCCACGTTCTTTCTAAGGACCCAAGGCCGCGTTCCTTGCCTTGCCTAACCCTCTGTCTCTTTACATCCCAAATCATCTCTCTTATACTAATTTGTGGTCTGAATATGACAGCTTTACAACCCAAGGAATACACGTATTTGTAATTAACATGACCATTTTGTACATTTGTACCAGGTCGGCTGTCAACTACTTTCATATTCAAATGACAATCAAATATGCCCTACATAACTAAACATACAGTATGTAGACACATATCCATTTAATTAAATCTTAATTATATCTTAAATATAACGTATTACGTCACATTCTATACGTAACTCTGTTGAGTGACATTCGTCCCTTTTTTATCAAGATTTTTAAGAAAATCTTTGCGTCAACCCCAAACAATGGTTATAATTGAATAGATAAATAAAATCGTAAGTAAATATGTTTCTCTACCCCAAACATGTAAATTAAAAAAAAGTAATTCCGACAAAAAAAGATACGCAAAAGAAAATCTGTGCCTAAATCTCAAACAATGATGATCAAATTGTATAGATACGTAGATACGTCCCTTTTTAATGCAAGATTTTCTTTTCGTAAGCAATAGAAAGTAAACTGACACCATATTTGTCAAAATTTCTGACATAATATAGACTAATTGGTAATTAGCCCTCAGGTAATTAATAAACATAGTTAACAATTAGAAAATAACACTGCAGATTGAGTCCAAATAATTAACACTGACAGTACTGTTGTCAAATTTGGTATTTAGTCAATGTTTTATGTAGCGCTACTTTTCATGTTATCATTCTGAATACAGGGAATCATCGTTGTTGTTGTTGCTGCTGCCGTGTTGTGGTAGCTGTAGAGTTTATAGCCAAGGGGTTGTTTGATTCTAGAATGTCCCCACCGACTCGAAATGTTCTGCCATTATACGACTGCTAATTCTTGAAGTGTACTTATATAGATGTGTGCAAGTGTTCATGTTATTGAAGATACTAACGATCTCAAGTTGGTGTTGTCCATCACACAGGAATCATCACGGTCCTAAAAACTTGATCATGTGACGTCAAGCCGAGCACAGGTCATACGAGAATGTGTGCTTAGCTCCTCTAGATATTCCGAAGTGTAACCAATTGGTTAGCACATCACATACGCAATACCAGAATATAGTTCGATCCTTTATGAAACACCGATGACCACTTAACACAATATCACCACTAGGTATATTATCTCGATATCCGCTGAAGAAGTATGTTGACATTGACTGTTCGTATCACGTGACATATTACCTGTACTTCTAAAACCTTTCATTGACATAGGTGTTGCTATTACCATGGAATTTTGTGTTGATATTTTCAAGCAGGCTTATATTTTGAAAGTGGCCCCATTTATAATTAATTACTGTATCTGCGTGTAAGTGTATTGTATGTTAGATTTAATGAATGTTTGTCCTAAGTTTTCTGTTAACGTTTTATTTTCATGAACAGCGTTTTGATCTTAATATTCAGAACACATTTTCTTTTGATGCAATATTTTACAAAGCTTAGATGTTACCTTTACCACACTAAAACACCCATTTATTCAACATGTGCATTAATTCCGTTCTGTTCTGCTTATCAGCAGATGTCTAACACCGTTATTTAGACCAAGATTGAAGATTCGGAGTTTATCATTTGACAACTTTTAATCTCATAATTATTCCATTATTTTAAGAAAACTAATACGTAAGTGATTCAATTAATTTATTAAATAACTCACACCCTAATGTGACTTCACAGGAGTCCAACAATTTTGTTGAAATTCAATATCTTGAACATATCATCTCCAATCACTTTTAAGAAACCTGGTCTTTCTTGACCACTATCTTTGTATATCTTTGTACAACTTTGTACATCTTCATAGTTATAAGAAAGCTAAACTCTAGCTTAACATGTTACCATCATGCTTATCATCTGATAACTTACAACTTTATAATTGATTCATTAGTTTTACCAAACTAATCTGTGAGGTACTTAAATAATTTAATTAGATTACTTACTACCTAACAAACAATTTTATTAGTGATTTTGAAATTGAAAATTACTTGCCGTATTCAGGCGATACACTTATATAATGACATCTAAGAAATTACTTTTCGTTTTGCACGCTTTCTCTCTCAGACCTTACTATGATCCAAACAATGATTTATTTATATGATTTTTAAAACGTTAAAACCTTCACCAATTTACTCAAAATTATATAAAATGATATATTGACAAAATACTACAATTATTTACACAACTATAACCTTACTTAATTTTAATGATTTCATATCATTAATGTCAAGTTAATTACAGGTAACATTGAATTCATTTACCTATCTGATTTGTTTGACAATGACTTACAGTTACATGATAACTGAAGTAATGAAACCTGCCAGTCTCCTTCTTCGACATAAAAATATCTCATTTTGTACTATCTTCAGTGTTTGCACTAAACCCTAAGTATAAGTCATTATTTTTTGTATTAATGCAACTTTCATTAATGTTAGACCTGCTAAATTAGTTTACTCAGACTTCTTTTAATAACATTTCTTTCCATGTTAATTGTTCAATTAATGTCCTTAAATGACTTAGTTTTCTTTTTCATAGTTATTCAATAATGTACTTAAATGATTAAGTTCAATACATGACAAGCTCTTCGGTTTCATTTAACAACGTTTTTTTTTCACACCTGTTTTACTTTTTTTTATCGAATATCTCAATATTTTTATCTTTGTTACCTTAAATACTCATTCTTAAGTTTATTATTATTTAAATCAAATGGTTTTATTGTACTAAATAATGTGGAACGTTGTTAAGTCAGAAATTAGATTGCTTAGGGGTTCTTTCAAAAGTACAGCTTGGCTCTGATTGCATTTATTATCCAAAACTTAAAAATTTTGCCCCGTTAAATATCCCAAAATTACAGCAACACATGTCATATCTAGGCAAGAAATACAAAGTAATAAAACGTCACTAACTTTTGTTCCGTGGCCCGCAAATACGTATGTAGGTGAGTACTTCTCGCTCGTCCCTGCCCCTTTTTTGTTTTAGGTGGTCGTCAGTACTTCGCCGTTGTGTTCCACGTCAACGTTGTTCTTATCCTTGGTCGACAGGCACCAAACTTTTACGTGTCGCGTAATACTACTGTTCACTTAACTTGTTGGAAGTCTTTAAGTTATTAAACAACAACCGTTCGAATGTCAGTTCTTTATTGTTCCACGTTCTTTCTAAGTATAATAATAAGTTCTAAATACAGTATGACGTTTAAGGTAATCCCGCATCCTAACTGCCGTCCATTAAGGACCCAAGGCCGCGTTCCTTGCCTTGCCTAACCCTCTGTCTCTTTACATCCCAAATCATCTCTCTTATACTAATTTGTGGTCTGAATATGACAGCTTTACAACCCAAGGAATACACGTATTTGTAATTAACATGACCATTTTGTACATTTGTACCAGGTCGGCTGTCAACTACTTTCATATTCAAATGACAATCAAATGTGCCCTACATAACTAAACATACAGTATGTAGACACATATCCATTTAATTAAATCTTAATTATATCTTAAATATAACGTATTACGTCACATTCTATACGTAACTCTGTTACGTGACAAATATTTATTTTATTATACCGAACACAGTTACATTTATGCAGCATGTGACGAATATAATTATGCATTAAAGTCTTAAATTTGTATAATATTATAGAAATATTTATTTTATATAAGATTTTTACCATTACACAACTTTCAAATTTAATCAATATTTTCTGAAATTATTTTTTGTTTACATTATTAGCTGTCATTTTGTTGCAAATGACTTTAGAAATAATGCAAACACCGGTTGTAATCAGATTAACAACACATTTTAATAAGCACTTACCACCTCAGCTTGGGAAACCCAAAAAATTTAGACCTGTTTGTACTTTTGGAATCTTTATAGACTCAACTAATGTATTTCCGTCGGCCTCCGTATGGGAGGCAAAAGGTTAAGAATTCATTTTCCAATGCTTCTGATGTCCTGACAATTTTATTTTTTTCATATCGTAGTCGATAACTTAAACTGTTTTGTAATGCAATTTTATTTACTGTGCGGGCATCAGCTCTTGTTATTAATGCGGCCATTAAAAATTCTAAAGCGCACGCGCATCTTTTCTGCGCATGTGGTATTACTTTGCCAGTCAACATTACCGGGCAATATTATAATGTTATTAATTAGGTGATTTCATATTGGCCAAGTTATTTGTCCGAGGTTAGCTGTACAGCACGGTACATTTTAAGGAAGCATGTCTTTGCGTCTTAATTTTATAAATCGTTTGCCAAAACGTCAAATATTTCACCTTCGTTGTCCATTTTGTCGGTGTACAAAATCATAATTGTCGTAAAATCCACCAACGGGTTAAAAACAACTGTTATATCAAACCGTACAAAGTGGTTCAGTCATTTAATAGGTTCAAGTATTCCAAAGAGGTTTATACGAAGCACAAAAAATTCAAAACAGACGGAAACGGAAAACAAAATGGCTACCTTTAAAAATAATTACCAGCGTATTTCTTATATTAGGCGAGTTTCGACAGCCAATGAAAATGGCTCATTTCTCAAATCCTATATTAGGCGAATTTTATAGTCAATCAAGACGGAGGAAACTCATATTAGCCAGGTTTTGTTGAAATTTGCCGAGTTTGGTCGATATAGAGCGAGTTCTGGTATATATTGTCTTCAATTGTCTGGTATTGGTACCGCAATTGTCTCTGTATCTCGTCAAATACGTAATAGTTGATTAATAATAATAAAAAATATTGACCGCTCGGGTATATGGAATTTAACATTGAGAATAAAAGTGAGGTATAATAATATAATATAACTAGAACATAACATGATAATAAAGACACTTTCGCACATTTATCAAATAGAAACATAACTTAACTAGCATATTTGCTGTTAATGCCGCTCGCTTGTCATGCTTTAAAGTGTAATACACTGAAAATGCTAATTTTAATGGGGGCTGGCGTACCAAATTTCAGCAGATCGCTTTATACATATGAAGGTACAGGTGCTATGAATAAATTGGAATAAACAGGCATTATTAAGAGATACTAATACTTTAACACTAACGTCACATGAAAACATACTTTGTAACATACCCAGTAAATTTACATTTTACTGACCGTTCCAAGGCTGTAACTTACAATTCTTGATAAACACACGTAGTTTTTTATAAATAGTATGCATGCACTGTGCTGTTTGTGGAGTTTTGTGCTGTTCTTCTATGTTTCTTGTTTGCGATTTTATGTTCTATGTCTCTGGCGTTTACCCAGCGCCATTAAACCGGGTTTATTTTTAAACCTTTTGCTACTGAGCTGGTTTCTGCAGCTTTTTGCATAAATTTTTAACACATTTAGTGAATTTTTAAAAAAGGGCTTTCTATGTAAAATCGAAATAAGTGTTTCTCGAATAATATTCAAAATTTGCTAACCGATATTATTCTTCAATTGTAGCTTTGAACTCTTTGACAGAGTCTAATTGGGAGGTATGCTTATTTTAAGATTTATTATTGTTATGGGACCGAGCCTTTCAGGAATACATGCAACTGCCATTAAAATGAATATGAAAGAAGAAAATAACTACTGGCGGCTGCTTCTTGCAAACTACTGCTTTTTAGCTCAAGGTGAGCTATTGTGATCAGTCTTCACAGGAAGCTTCCTTAGGTGGCCATCTACAAAAATACAACAAGGGGTCACGATTGATCAACAACAACAAAAGGCCGACTTCCTGTTTTGAGTCAGTGTTAAATGTTTTTCTTAAGGTATATCTATCTGTTCACTGTCGCTCTCAGACTCTGGATCTTACGGTATTTTCTAGGGGCGAAATCATGCTCAGTGCAGCCGAAGGATGTTTTGTTGTTGAGACAGCAAATAAGTTTCATATTTCAATCTGCTTTAATTGTTCAGGTTTTTATGGCCGATGATCTGAGCTATTTGATAAGGTTGGACTCCTTTATCGTTCAACTTTTGGACAAGCCTTTCCTGAGCATTATTTTTTAAAAGAAAAATGGAATTGTTGAACTGATGAAGGTAAACTGAAAATTGGTTAAATTCAAAATGCTTGTGCATACATGTACGCGGTTACAGTTTGTAGGTAGAAATTATCTATCAACTCTATTACTAGCACAAGTGGCCAAGTAAATATTCAACCGATTCCTACCTAATGGGTTAATTGTAACAGTATGTTCCATGAAATATCATATATCATACATAAATTTGTAAGGTTTTTTTTTTTCTTTTTTAATAGTTATTATCAATTGCATAAAAATGTTTGTTTTATTAAAACTATTACATACATGTATTTTTTTCAAAGTCAAGGGAAGCAAATCTTGTAAAAGATGAAAAATAGTCCCGAGTTGTCTGTACAGAGCGGAATGATCAAGTTGTTATTCGCCAATATTTTTCAGTCTTTCACCGATATGCATGAAATGAAACAGACGGAACTCACTGCATATAAACCAAGCGGAGTGCATCCCAATGATACACATACTCATAAATTAAGTCAATCGTGCATATGTTTTGAGGGGGGGGGGGGTAAGGCGTAAGCAGACTGGCCATGCTTTCTTCACTAGATATATTTCTTGAATTTAGGAATGTTTTTAGATAACTTTTTAAAGGCATTGCATGTCCAAAATTACTTGTCTTTGTCCACAATATCACACATCTACAATGGTCCAAAGTAAATGTTATTATGTTTTCTATTTCTGAGGCATGGACAAGGTCTTTACAAAGTTTTTCAATACGATTTTCTATTTCTGAGGCATGGAAAAGGTCTTTACAAAGTTTTTCAATACGATTTTCTATTTCTGTGGCATGGAAAAGGTCTTTCCAAAGTTTTTCAATACGAGTTGATCTGTTTCAAAAACGCATTGAGAGTGATGCATATGTCATGACTGACAATGGACAATTGCAACCAAACAGAAACTGGTGTTTCATACTTTGCATCTAGTTGTTCTTCCGAAAGACCTCCCTTTCTAAATCAATGCATATCAAACAAAACACAATTTCACCTTGGCAAAACGGATTTTTTACAGTTTTCTGTTAGAACCTCATATCCTATTTTAGCCGTCTGTTTCGAAGAAAAAAGTAGAGGTTATGTCGTAACCTTGGTGTCGTCGTTTTAAGCATCACAGTGAAAACATCATAACTATGATCCTTTCAAAATATTAACTTAAACGTAGATGAATTTTGCTTAATCAAAACAGTAAAAGCCTTCAATGAGTTTATCTTGTACAAGAATGTTCAGAGGGTAGTCAAAGCAAAATAGAAATACAATTTTTAAGAGCATAATTTTAGCGTTTTACGCAATAACAAGGAAAACAATATAATGAAAAAATGAAATTGTTCTGTTACACTGTTACGCTTGTTCTTCTAATCTACTTTTAAAATTGATGACTTTCAATGAAAACAGGCGCTGATAATAGGGGATATGTTTTTTACATCCTTATTGTACGACCTTAATAGTTTATGCTCTTTAATGGACGTGTCACTGTATTCAAATCAGGTGTTCAAAGATTGCGTTGCTGCTGCTAAGGATGATTTGGAGGCACGCGGGCCGTTCTTCGGAACAAATCTGGCCATGCTCAACTGACTTCCAACACGCATAATACATATTCGACATTGCCCAGAACTTGTGCCAGCCACACCACATTCGTCAGATGGGACCTTTGTACTCCTAGGTAATACGTCACACTTCAATATAACATCCTTTCATTTAACAACAATACTTTGAAGTATGACAACCGTTGCGTCAAAATAAATGTTTGTGCTTTCATACGGTTGTCATGTGGCAGATTCTTCCTTTATATAAGTATATTTTCCTAACACAGTTTCTGACTATATAAAAATATGTTCATGTATTTACAGTAAATGTCATTTAATCGAGTTTTGTGTCGACACCCTTCCCATTTAGTACACCTACCTGAACGACGAAACCCAGATGATAGTGAAGAATTGAGCTGGCATAAACCGGCTAGGTGCAGTTATCATGTTTTGGATAATGCTCTTGCAGAGTTTTGGCAGAGGGAGGGAGTCACTACTTTTCATGTGGCTGTTATTTACTTCTTCTGTTTGAAGATGCATTTAGATAGTGTGATGTTATTTTATGTGACAGCTATCGGAACAGATGCAAACACGTTAAGTAACGCCCATTAGTTGTACTTATTGAAATCATTATAAAAAACATTATTTAAACTATAAACGCAATCGTATACGACTTACGTTCATTATTGTGCTTTGACTATCTATATTTGCAGACAATTTGCGATAAATATTTTATTCCCAATCTTTATCTTATATCGTAAAACCTAGTCGTGATTTTTTATCCGTTTATTGGAAAACTGATAAGGAATGAAGTGGATGTTTTCATATAATTACATTGTTATCTGACGAAAATTGCCGATTTTAATTGATTGAAAGAGACAAGCATGCAACATAGATAACATTTGAAAACTGTTTTTTAAATATATATCCAGGTAAGCACATTTTTTGTCAAATATTGTTAAACTGTTTTATTAAAGGAGATAATATAAGTTTATATTTTCATTGACTGACAATTAAAGGTTTTACCAGTGCTGTTTTAAAGATATTTCTTTTACATTGCTATAATGTATGCACTTTGAAGAAAGCGTTTTGAGTTAACACAATATTTTGCTTGAACTTCTAAGGCACGTTTTTTTTTCTTTGGACCCGCGTTGCCATTGGCATATGAAAAGGCGGTTCACGTTAAGCCCAAAATCTAATTTCTCCAGATTGCGGATAAGAGACATACACTGATAGCTCATTATTGCCTGTAATGTTCAAACGACAATTTGTACAATATTATATGTATTTGGTATGCCAGTATCAATGTCACTTTAATACAATCAAAAGATATATTTGGGCATGCGTATAGCCTTTAAAAGAATGGTCCTTACGATGTGTGTGTGTCTGTCAGAATTGTGTTGTATTCAGGACACGTTATGAAGATGTCTGCCTAACAATGGCTTCTTTAAACCAAAATTTAAATCAGCCCGTCTTTTACCAATAATAAACATGTAGTTTTTGACCATACAAACAAACTACGTGAACGCTGAAGGCATTCGATAAACGTTCGAGCTGTAAAACAAACGACTGTAAAATAAGCTATTTGATTTGAGTTTGTAATAAGAAACCCTATCAGCTATCAGCTTGTTCAGACTGCATAATTGTGCGTTCTATTCATTCGAGAGGATTAATTATCTAAAAACCTGTGCTTTAATAGTAGAACACTATTATCAACTATGCTACATCTAGTGTCGTTTCGTTCCATGTATTTTCGATATTGATATTATTATATATTTTATTTTTATGTATTTGTTTAAGGTTAAGGTAAAAACTACTCATCATGGATTTTGAAGAGAAGCGAAGGATGTTCGAGAAGAAAGGAGGGTAATGTTAACGGTTTTCATTTCGCTAAAGTATTTGACTGCTGATAAGCCAGTATTAATTACATTCATATTTCCTTGAACTGTTTTATTTTTTTTATTTTTAGGGTCTTATGGTCGTTATTCTTTGTCGATTGAAGCCAAAGCAAGCGCGCTAAATTCCCCGTGGATTATAGCTAACTTTTAAGTGACCGTGTTTATGCAGTTTCCCCAACATTAACCAATAACGATATTTTTGGCGTTATTTTGTATCTCGTTTTGTGTTTCATTGCTTGTATCATTAGGCTATTTAACAGGAATTTGGTAAGTTGTAGGCTGATGGGCTGGCAAAAAGTGTCTATAGTTTTACTTGTGTAATTTTTAAACATGCTTAAGAAGACGGAGATGAAATTACTTCGGCTAAATATGCTTATATAATCTTCAAGTAAGATGTGCGGTATGTGGTTGCAATGTTTACTAGCTAATGATTTATCCGGGTGCACTTAAAAACGTAAACCTTGGATTTTATTTAAAATAAATGTCACTTATTTAAATTGTGAAACTCACAGAGCTTTTCTCATATCTCATTCACATCAATCTCGATTGCACTTAACAGCACGCAATTTTGAACTTTTATACTCTTATCTTAGGTAGTATTTGAAGTTCATGAATATAGTGGATCTCCATGTACTTGAAAAAAAAATGTGCATATGTTCAAACATGTTTTTCACATAATTAATGCTTTTATATTATCATAACTCTAAGATAGCTTTATCGTCAAAGCCGGGGACTTTTATGCATGGGGCATTGCAAAGGGATATGTGAGCAGAAGGAGCAATTTGTTTAAACAACGTTTCATATATTTACACACAGACATTTTTCACCACTATCCATGATGTGTGTGACCGTCAAAATCAATGAAAAAATAAATTAAAATGTAAAACAATGACGATAACTCTCAGGTTGCAAAAGCAATCTCATGAAAGGTCTCTATAAACTCTTTATATACCAAGTTTGCTCGCAATATGTCGACCCTTACTTAAGTTATTCAAAACCAACCATGTTTCAATTAATAGTAACTTTGACCTTGACCTTGATCCTAGGGACCTCAAACGCAATTCCATGAAAGGTCTCCATAAACACTCAATAAACTCTTCCTATATACCAGGTTTGGTCACTATATATCAAACCTAGCTAAACTATTTGATACATAAAGTGACTTTGACGCTGCCCTCCCACCAGCCCGCAAAAACAATGACACAATTTAAAAAAAATGTCAATCAAGGGCCATAATTTGTATTAAGGGTTTAAATAGAGTTATGTAACTTTATGGTAAAATGGTTGTCATTAATTGTGCGAATTATTAAGTCAATTGAATGAAGGGTAAAGAAGCTTTTTTATTGAAATCCAAACTTGACCTTCAACTTCCAACGTGTGCTGTTCTATGTTTCTTGTTTGTGTATTTTTGTTCTATGTCGTTGGCGTTTGCCCATTGCCACAAAACCGGGTTTATGTTTCAACTATTTGCAAACATGTTTCTGTAGCTTTTTGCATATATATTCAACCTAAACCTAAAACTTTAACCTAAGTTCCTAAGTCAATCAGGGGTCATATTTTGTATTAAGGATAATATGGAGTTATGTAACCGCATTGTGCGATGGTCCCGAACACTTGTGTGAAGTATTAAGTCTATTGAATGAAGGGTATAGAAGTTATTAATAAATATCCCAACCTGCCCTAAAACTTTAACCTAAGTAACATAGTCAATCAGGGGATATTATTTGTATATAAGATAATATTGAGTTATCTAACCTCAGTATGTGATGGCCCTGAACAACTGTGAGAAGTATTAAGCCAAATAAATGAAGGGTATTGGACTTTAAAAATCTCAACTTGCCCTTAAACTTTAACGGGACGCCGACGGCAACGCTTGGGATAGTAGTAAAGCCCTCCTTATTCTTTGATTAGTCGAGCTAAACACAACATCAATATATTGAACATTTTAGTTCAACTGCAGTTTTATAATTACCACTAGAAAATAGGATTTCGATTTACTTCCTGGTTACGGAACTCTCATTTTATGACCATCAATCAAACCTTAACAGCGGTTTTGAAAGGAGAAACCTGCGTACTATCATAAGGTGGGCTGTATTTAACGATATATTTGATCAGTGAGTCGATATATTTGATCAGTGAGTCGTTATCAGTTTTCCACATAAGCCTTAAATATCAAAGTAAGAGTGTATACGAAATGTATTAAAAGGAGCAAAATTCGTTGCTTTAGACCAAGAAAACATTTTCATTGTTTCTTAGTAACGTGGTTTGTAAAATAAGTACAGGAAGCGCGAAATGTTATCTCATATTTCATTGTGCTTAATATAAAATCAATTTTACACATTCATAAGGTCAAGATACGACATTAAAGTTATGAAATATAAACTAATATTGACACAAAGCTTCACAAAGTTTACACGAAAGCTAGAAATATAATTGCTTTTAAACATCTAAACAAGAAAAAGTAAAGACAAAAAAAAAATTCTCAATAGTGCAACGAGAGTTGTCAACATTTCAATGCTAATTTTTAATATACTTTTAAACAAAAGTATCTGTCCCGACAGCAGTTTTCGTTTTTGGGCATAAGCGTTATAAAAAGCACAAAAAACTCCCTTTGCAACCAAACTTTGTTTCTTTATTTGTGATACAAAGTATCCAAGTATACAATGCCGATTGTGTGGTTTGACCAGCTAGGAATGCATTGGATGCCAACAGATCTATGATCAGAAGTGAAAAGGTCTTAATAATGGTATGCTGATACTTTTAAATATGCACTAGTTACAATTCAATCATGTGTTTTTGGATAGAAAATCGAGTTGAGATTATACAAAATGACGTGGGTTTGAAAAAATAAATGCGGTGGTGACTCAAAACCTATTTTTTGGCCACAAATGAGGTTTTCCTATTTCCATTTTGTTTTAAGAGCACCGGTGCGCATCCTACCGTGTTAAATGTATTCATACACTAGATATATCATGTTTTAATTCAAAGCTTCTCCATCCTATACTTAAAAATAATTCAAAGTGCTTACCCCTAATTTTGTTTTCGAACAAAGCAATCGAATATCATGGACATTCAGTTTCGAGTAATGAAAGCGTGGATAATGCTCTGCAGTTAACGAACTCCAGTTATACATGAAAAACCTTCTTTAGCTTGATTAATGAAATTGTTTCATTACTTTGCAAATTTAATATTTCATCTTACCTTTAAGCAAAGTACCGATACCCCAACTAGAGTCACGTGGTAATAAAACGGCCAGGTATGTTTGACATAATGAATTATGCATACAAACGCAATGTAAAACAATAAATTGAATTATGCTAGTTTAGTTAATTATCAAAGCTCTGTGAATGAAATAAAGTGTGACAACAACATACTTTTAACTGTTTTTGATGACATATTCACGGCAGTTCTGAAATTGGCAGAAGCATGTTTGCAAATTGACCGTCTAGTATATCCTGATTAAACTACGAAGTCGATTTCCTCCTTTTCTTATTTCAGTGCCAATGCTGTTAATGTAAAGCTTGCAGAGAAGTAAGTAGTTCATCATGAAACACGAATCGTTTATTTTCGAGAAAACCTTTAAATCAACTTTTCATTAGATACTTACAGGTGCGATAAATAATCAGATAAGCTATATTTCATTGAAGAGATAGGATTTAATTATCAAAATCGTCTTTGATCAAGACGCTTTTTATTATTTTAATTCAAAACGACTAATACGGCAATGTTATCCAAATGTAACACTAAACGAGTTATGCAAGCTACTCCTTCAATGATAGAAACACGTAATTTATCAAAATGTGCCTACAACGAAACGTGTCATTCTAGGTACAAACTCTCATTGTTCGAGAGACCATTACCACTTATCGTCAAAAACGATGATGGTGAAGGAAACGCACTGTCTTACAATCATGATACCCTTGAGGAACTTAGCCAAATCGAGGAGCCATTATGTGTCATAGCTGTAGCTGGATGTCTGAGGAGTGGAAAATCGTACCTTCTTAGTCGCCTTGTACAGAAGTGTGGCCGTAAGAAAAAACTACTTAGTGGTAGAAACTTAAATGTTATTAGTTAAATGCTCACTGTGCTCACCGGATATCCAATTGCGATGATCATATGTTACTGAATGAGAGGAAAATATGATTTTGTTGACTGATCTGACATGTATATTAAAAAATAGTATTTGTTTAATTATATCGTTGATATTCATGGATCAGATGAAAGTTTATTTTAGTTCAGGAGAGTGCTTTAATGTTGGACACTCAGTAAACGCACAGACGCAAGGAATATGGATCATGTGCAGACCTCATCCGACTCAAGAAGGGAAAGTTATTGTTTTTCTCGATACGGAAGGAATCGATGATCCAAAAAAGGTTTGCCTGATTAATTACAAAAACAAATGTTTTCTGAAGCCTCAAGCCCAAAACTTAAAAATCAATACATATAATTGTTTCTCATTGTTCTCATGTGCATACAACTAAATGTGACATTTTTGTTTGTCAGAGGATCTTTAAATACTTCATCAGAAGGAATGGTTTCGATTGAAGTTGAAAACAAGCCCATGTTTTCCGGTAAATGCCCATTGTCCACATATCGTTATATTACTTCGGCGCAATTAATTAGCAATCAGCCGTTCCAAGTTCTTTACTACGCAGGTTGCATTCATTGCATTTCGTAAAACTTGTGTAATGTAATTGCAGGTTGAAATTCAAGAAGACACTTGGATATTCCTTATTGCAACGTTGATTTGCAATGTTCTTGTTTACAACACAAAAGGCGTCTTTGATGCATCAAACATGAGCAAATTTCAGTAAGAAATTTCGATTTCACTTTGGGCTACGTTTATTCAAAAGGAATTGTATTTTAGGAAGAGCAGAAGCTAGTAAATTTTAATTGACATTAGTTGTCGTTAAAATGAGATTTTCACGCTTAAACGTAGGAAACATTTTTGAATATCGCTAAGTATCATTATATATATACATTGATTCGATTACAAAATGAGTCCGTCAAATTCAATTTAATCAAGGCATCAAACTAGGACATGCGGTGTTTGTAAGTACTTTAGGCAAATGCAAACAAAGACTTGGTTAAAGTCGGCCTTAATTAGAGTAATATCATAAATAACTACATTGTTAAAATACACTGTTGGCTGTTAATATGTGGTTTACAGGTTTCTTAAAGTAGTTCAAAATAACGTGACGGTTGCAAAAGATGAATGTGAGGATGACAGTTTTCTTGACTTCTTCTTTCCAAATTTCGTTCTCGTATTACGAGACTTTACACTGATTTCGGATACATCTTCTAAGGAACGCCTTGAAAACCTATTAATGTACAAGACGGAGAAATCAGACAGTGTGAAGAAGTACAACGAACCAAGGCAACTTATTCGAAGATATTTCAAGAAAAGGACATGCTTTGAAATCCCCATCCCATGCATGAAGCCCGACCAATTGGAATCAATGCCGGATTCTAAGATTAACAAAGACTTTTTGCAACGGGTGAACGACTTGCACCAATACCTTTGTGAATGTAGCCCAAAGAAACTCAAATCAGGAAAGCCGTTAAACGGAAGAAGTATATAACAAATCAATTATCGATCAAATATAATTATTTTTATTTTACTTATTACTTTTTTTTGAAAGAATAAGGTTCTCGTTTCATTAAATATCTTTTTTCTGTTTTTAGGTAAAAATATCTTGTTCTGCTAAATTAAAGTGTTATATGTTAATGAAATAATTCGCTCTTAATACAAATCAAGTACAGAATGTCTTGAAATATGTTTTTCCCGAAATAAAAACAAAACATCAATTACAAAGCACATGCAAAGAAAAGGAAAGTTACACTTTCTGCAATCTAGATGATATTCCTTTTGTTTATGATTAGTTGACAAATAAGCCTCAAGGTTCTTAAACTAGTTTAAAAATAGATTTTAAATCACAAAAGATGCACCAAACTATGATTTTATAAAATAATAAAACTTTTTAACCAATGTTTGTTATATTCTAGTGCTGAGAACGATGATAATAAGCTACATGAATTCCGTGCGGGAAAACACGGCACCGTGTTTAACCGTTGCTATGAAACTGATGGCAGAAGAAGAAAACCAGTTTGCAGTACAGAAAGCGACAGAATGCTATCAAGAAGAAATGAAGAAAAGGATAAACAAACACATGCCAAATGAGGAAGGGCTTGAGAAATATCACACTGACTGCATGGACGTCGCTGTCAAGATATTAAAGGAACATATTGTGCTAGATGACGGAGATATATTTCACAGAAGAGCGGCAGTAAGTGTGCATTTGTATAAGGGACCTTACAAATTATTAGGCATTAGATCAAGAAGATAAAAACTGTTGGGATTACATTTGGTTGGACTATTTGATAGGAAAGTATAGTACACCAAGATTGTTATTTTACTAGTGTCAGTTTAATCTGACACATATGGTACGATGGAATATGAGAGCATGATAAACAAATGATTGAATTGTTTTATAAACATTTCATTTCCAAACGCCTTCTTTCGATTCTTTAAGGAATGTTTCGAAAACCATTTGCAACGATTCAAATCAATCATAGATAGAGACTCCTTTGCCAAATGCAAAAGGTCTCTAGACAAGCTGGATATGAATATTCAACGGAAAATCAGAGAGAACAAGTATGCTCATTCGCATGGTTACAGCGAATACATAGAAGACATCAATACACTTGTTGATGAATTCACAAAGCAAGAACGCTATCTTGGATCAAAGGTAAATATAATATGATACAAATTACAAATCAAATCTAAAGCGGAATCAAAATATTTTGTACAGCGTATGATTTCCTTTGCATTATATGTGTTGTACGTTTCCTCGATTATAATATTTGAAAATTGTGTCATTTGTGTTCATGCTTTTCTTATTATCTTAACGAAATACAATTTAATTATACGGCAACTTATTACGTTATGGCAATTTTATAATTACAGACAAGAGCTGCCTTGCAAGAATATATGGATGCAAAATTCGAAGAAGAGCAACTCGTATACGAAATGGTTAAGGACAAAATTGGTACGACCTATAGACCTGAAGCAAATATGAATTTGAAAAAAATACGATGATGAGAATGAACGCCATTAAGAGGAAAAGATAACTCAACCTTTAATTAATAGTGATTTAAACCTTAAGATTTAAACAGTTATACTATCTCAGCGTTTAAAAACCGGTCGTTTAAATTACAAACTGTCTTTTTATTCCAGATGCTGAGGGTGAACGTCAGTTACATCGGCTTTCAAATGGATCAGTCCCGATTCCAAAGAAATTTGCAGATGTTACAAAAGGGGAACAACCACCTGAACAGAAGGCCAGAGAGTCTATTGAAAAGTTAGAAATTAAGGGGCTTATGAGTATTGGATCACAATGCCTTGAGAACCTGGAATTGAAATTACAAGAAATAGAGCAGGCTAAAGCCGAGTTGTCAGAAGACAACACCTACTACAAGCAACTTGTAGCAGAGTACGACATCTGGAATAATATTTACAAACAGGCGCAATTCGCGAAAAATCAAAACACATTGAAGTCGATCCAAAAGCCAAAAGATGTGGAAAAACGACCGGAAAGAAGCTCTGGTGATAAGGAACCAAGACTGAAGAAGAAAACTTCAGAAAACCCCAAATGTCCAATTCTTTAAAAAAACAAACCCTCACACAAATATGTCATGATGACATAACTAAAAAACGTGAACCTGTTATAAGACATTGTTTAACCCTCAATGTCTACGGAATTAAAATAGTATTTAAATAACAAAATACTACAGTGGTTACTAATATTTATTTTAAAATTTGATTGTTATTCTTAAAGTAAGGGACAAATAATTCGACTACAGTTTCATGAATTTCGTTTCGTTGTGTGTTTATTTATACAATGTGTAGTTCCTATCCGCTTCTATATTATTAACACTTGTGAACATTATTTACACTCTAATTGAACAATAATCGGAAGTTTAACACCCTTAATATATACAACATAGGTGTGTGTGATTCCGGTTGTTTTTCAACTTTTAAGCTTTTTGGTAACAGTGTGTGCAATTTATTCAGAAAAAAGTGTGCATGTGCTTTTGTTTAAAACGGTATAATGATTTGAAAAACGGTATGTGCAAAACAGTACGTGTTTTGTAAAAAGTTGTTATCTGCTTATTTTTGTGAAAAGCGTTTTTTAGCAAAATAGTGTATGTGCAAAATGATTTGTTCTTATGAAGCAAAACGGTATATGTGCAAAACGGTATGTTCTTTTGTCGCAAAATGTTATGTTCAGCACATTGATATTGTACATTCCGGTTTGGCTCATTTCTTGACATGTTTTTTATAGTTTTATCTTGTTTTCAGAATAACTGTATTTAGAAATATAATAGTAAATAGAATAATAAAATATCATTCTTTGTGTTATTGATAGCCAAGATGCATTAAAGGTAATGTAACTTTGAACATGACATAAATGAATGCTTTTTTCATATTCGTACGAACTCTTTCCGAAAACAAATGTAAAATGTGACACAAAGGAAATTTTATTACATGCGTACATTATGACATAGCATTGTTTGATTTCCATTAAATATACTTCATTATAAGTGTAGATAACATACAAGAAAGGATTAAAGTGTACTTAAATACTACGCTAATATGTTTTATATTTACATACAAAAAAAAGAATATGACTGGTATTGGCAATGATTAATGTAATTGTTTTCAACATTACTGATTTTATTCAACGCTATATATGACTAATAACAGCAACCGTAACAATTAAGAAATGCATTCTAGATACCATAACACCATTTGAAACTGTATGTCCAGTAAGCTTTAATTGTTCGGGTTAACTCGATGCTTGCAGATACGTTAACCATTATTATAGTACATCGTCTAAACTAAGCTAATCGGTACCATATATTTCGCCAAGTATAATTCGATGTACTTGACCTAATGGGTTTTGTTTTATTTATTTTACGTCGTGCTGTCGTACTTAATGATCTCTATTCTGAGGTTTAACGATCAATTAAGTCGGTTTCAGTCATGAAAAAGAAATTAAACAAACTAATTCCTAGTCGCTGTCACTCCATTAGAATTGAAATTAAAATTTAATTGAAGACTCGGGCGTATGTGTTTGATTTATTCTTCAAGAATTTCAATCAATACATATATCGACACCTTTTGATTAGGTGGGTTAAACGCAATGCATTCAGCCAGGCATGTTAACAAAATTGTAATATGTTCTAAGCACGCTGGATGGTTGTCAATCGTCTGATGTCCCCGAAACACTATCGCGTTATGCCTCCCTTTGTACCGTGGGCAATTAGGCTACGAATTTCTCGTAATTTAGAGTAATCAATGATGCAGTTGCATTGGTTCCACAAAGAACCAAGGAATATGATTATCGCATGTGCAAAGACATAATGTTTGCCCGAAGAAAAAACCTACGGAGACAACATACAAAACAGATTATTAAAATATACACAAAAGTGATGTGTTTTTCATTATATAGTTTATTATATTGTCAAATTAACTTTCCCAATTGTACCGTTTTAGTACGTGTATTTAGATAATCGATATACCAATAAGATCTTTGTTTTATCAAATCATTGGCCGTTTTTTTTAATATGATCCTTCGATTGAATCTTTGTCTGAACAGTATTCTGGGGACCATTAAGTTCAAAATTATGATTAAAATAGTAAAACATTTTCAAATAAACTGCCTCTCTCTAAATAGTAAACTAAACCTACAGTAGCTGGCCATAATTGAGTCATCAACATGGCAGCCAAAACAAGCACCTGTTTTGAAACACTAAACTTCAGATCAACTGGATTAAACAAAATCTACCAAACTATGAAAACTGGTTAATATTTGGTAACATGGCATATACCGACTATCACTCGGCGAATTCTACAAGGAACGGAGGCATACAGGCTTTCTGTCAAGTGCACTGGTAGATCATTTCAAATTCTCTCAATTTCATCAATAGTTTTTGTTTTGATTTGATCAAATTTATCTTCTTCTTTTTTTGTACCCCACACATTTTCTAAGATGCTGATGTCAGGTTCCTGTGCAGCCCTTGCCCATGAAGTCGTAGGTATGTTCTCTTTGCCTCTCGAAAATGACACATTACTTGATTTCCACAGAAAGCAGAACCGGGAGTCAATCATTTCAGAATGTAGCCTTTTTCACAATGATAATCGAGCTAAATAAATTAGTATATTACACGAAACACAACACTTACGTTTATTAACATTTTGTTCGTCGCTGACTTATTCATCTGTTCCTGTTCATTTCAACTTCACGTAATGCTTACGGTATTCCTGTTCTTATCGATATGGTTGCATTTTATTTTTAAAGTGCCCATAGGCATACGAGGGGACCAAGGCCAATGCCCGCACGGATGATGGGCCGAATACCACACACTTACAAGGCAATTCCATATCCCTAGCTACATGCAATGCAGAAAAGTAATTCCCGGAATAGTTTGAACCAAACTATATGCCAAAGCATTTGAATTCCGTTTATAATTAGAATGAATCCTGAGGTAATATACATTTAGTGCCACCATATTATCACTATACTTTTAGTAAAATGTGTTTTTATTTAAATGGTGACGTCACACGAGGTTAAATGACGACAATATTTTGAAATATGTTCATAATCAATTCCGTTTCAATTCAGAAACTGATTCATATTTTAAATAATTACAACTTTGAGCAGGTGTGAGTAAATGCTTTAATCCTATTGGATAAGACAACCCATGTGACATTCATTCATTTCTACATAAAGCATTCCTGTATGCAAATCAGTTTATTAATATTCATTTCCGGGCTACTTTCCTTTTACAACATTTGACGTCACGTCATAGAAGGAAGTTGTTAACATGTGTAAAAAATATTTTGGGTTAAAATAAAGCAACAATTAAACAATAAACCTTTTAAAAATGTTGATCTTGTATTATTGTTTTATTACAAATGACAATAAATTGATTGCTGAAAGTTCTTCTGCAGCACAGAGAAAACATGGCGGATGATCTGTCAGATTTCACTTTTTTAAAGATCTTTTGGAAGTTTTGAGTTCTTTGTACCGAAATTGAGTGAGGAAACTAATGCTGCTGCTGTGATTTCTCACGAAATTAAAAGAACTGCTGAACATGTTATTTGATGACTTGTCCGAAGTTACAAATATAAAGTGAAAATGAAAGTAAAGATCTAGGTCAACAGCATAGTGAAAGTACTGACATGCCGACAATTTATGAATATAAACAACAGGGCAGTAGGCTTAGTGGTAAAACTATTGTCTTAGGCGAGAGATAATGGATAAAGATACATTTCAGAGTTTAAACAAGTCATCTTTAGGTAAATATTTTACGTGAAAAGTGCTATTAACCCGCTTCGAAATGGGGAAAAATGAGGAGTGGACAGCCATTACCTGTCTCATGTCTCTAAGACGATGATATATTCATACGCGAGGGAAGGCTACAAACTACTTGGAAATATCGAGTGATGAATTGCGGTTCTTTGATAATAGCAAAATAAAAATGATCTATTATTTTTTATAGTTGTAATTATAAGTAATGAACATTATTTTTCTGCGTTTCAATAATATATAGTGTCGGAAAAAAATACACCTAAGTTATACATACAAATTAGGTGTAATTTTCCCGACACTTCATACATCAATTAAACGCAGAAAAATAATGTTTAATTCTTAAGAAAATCATTTATATATTCCAGAGAAATATAATATTTTTTTATTAATTAAATGGAAAGTGAACTACCTATATAAACAGTTTCATGATTGAACAATACGTGCTAAAACGTTTTAAACCGTATATTAAGTATGTGATAAAACGGTTATATATTGATTTCAACAAACCATTGTATACCTATCTGAAAAACTACACAAACAAGCCCAGTAGCAACATTTTTTAAACATAAACCCGGTTTAATCAGGGTGTGGAATCACGTGACTTCCTTTGTATACATTTCTTAGTAATAAGTAATATTTAAGAACTCATATATATGCTAAAATGTTCCTTTCTTTCATTAAACGAATTGTTTGTAGAATGTCTTTTAGATCTTTTAAAGAATATCGATATTTCAAGAAAGGCTGTTGTTAACGTGAATTTTATATATGCTAGTGTTAACGCGAATTCTTCTCATAACATGCTTATTCTATTTAATAAGTTGTTTGTACTATACTCTCAGCTGTGACGATATTGCATTCGACATTGAACTATAATTCCAAATGATATTTCTTTCATGAAAATAATGTATATGCATCCATTTGATCGATTCCAAAATGTTAAATTTATGTTCTAGGTAGGCCGTCATGGTGATACGTCCAAATTATCCATTGTCCCTCTGAAAGACACGGATCTACCCCCATTTGTTTCACCAAATGTTGACAGATGGATAAATTCAATTGATGCAGTGAAGAATACATTCAAATGGAAGCCAAGATATACTCCAGCCAACTCCGTTCCATGTACATCCCCCGGTATAAGAAAGTCAACAGTCAAGAAATGATTGAACTACGTGTTTATGTACAATTAATCATTAAACTAATGAATCGAATAAATAAATGATTGCATTTGTTGCTGGTTGTGTCCATTTTATTTGTATGTGACGTCATTTTAAACTAGTTATATCTTTTTTATGTTATAAGCCAAACCCTTTGAGTGAAATGATTTTAAACGTCGCGCTTATAATGTAAAATTGATGGATGTAGTGGATGCAATAACAATTTCTTTGATATATTATATGTTTGCATATTACATAAGTAAAGTCATGTTGTTGTTTATATAAATATAATCATATTCCATTGTGGTTTGGCATTGCCTTTGTACAACTTTGAATGCATTATACATTGGAAATGTATACACAAATGACTATCTGAGTTTTTAAAATACAATGTAGCTGTAGTCTATTTTATCAGAATCTGAAAGTGAGTTACAAAATGATCTGTTGTTGTTAACAGATTACTAGTAAAGATATACATCAATATTTATCTTTTTAAAAAGCTGAAACATTAGGCGAAATTAAATTTGTATACTGGGCTTGAGTTTGAAATTCTGAATAAATTTACTTATCTAGAAATAGTATTTAGCACCGGTGGGTCATTTAGGACAACGTTTGACACTTGGTCAGGACAAGTTATGAAGACTGTTTACAAGCTTAATTCAGACCTAGTAAAATATCCTGGTATTGCAACATGCCATTAATTATTTTTCTTTAATAAAAAATAAGTATATCTTGTTTTAAACTATGGTTGTGAAGTTTTGGGTCAACAATATAGTATTCAGTTAGAAAGAGTTTATTTCAAGTTTTGTAAAGAAATACTTGATATATATGGAGGCTATTTGTTGCCAAAAGTCCAGACGTGTAATTCCCACAATGTGCTTGTTAATCGTACTAAATATCTCTTACATTTGTCAATGTCCATATGTTTGGCGTATTGGTGATAATCATCGCCCCATTTTATAAACAGTTTAATCGATAGAAATTTTTGAATTTTCAAATCATAGCTATTATCAAAGATGATTGTTTAGAAATAATTGTTTACTTATTTGTAAGACAACTCCGTTCACAAAAGTTCCACATATACGATCTACAATTTTTGTGCTGATCAAAGATTGTTATGTAACCCCTTGAACGGTTAGTTAAATGTTAATTTACTTGGGGCACTGTTTTAGGATTTCCTATGCATGATGTCGTTTTTAATAAATGCTAAGACCTTTTCATACCATATAAAATCTTTCAATGCGTTTATTGTGTAAGAATTTTCAGTACTTAAAATAAAATAGAAATACATCTTTTAAAAGCAAAATAAAATATGAAAAAATGATCTGCAATGAGGATGAAATAATATATTGAAGTAATGACTTCGTAAGGCTACACTATTAGGTTTGCTCATTTAATCTACTGTAATGCATTTTCAATAAAACAGTCGCTTAAATTGGACGATATGTGTTTAACATTCTTATTATATGAGCTAAATATTCTAAAATCTCATATATCTTCAAGTATGTGTACTCAAATCAAGTGTACAGGGACTGCGAAACTGCTGCTTAGGACGATTTTGAGGCACGCAGGATGTCCTTCGGTGCAATATGTCTGCGAAAAACTACAGAAAGAAAGAGAATCTCCAGCCATGCTCAACTTCCAGCACGCATATCACATATTCGACCTTGCCCATAACTTGTGCCTGCCACACCAAAATCGTGGGATGAGACCACATCACTCCTAGGTAATAAGTCACATTTCAGCGTGGAATCCTTTCATTCAGCAGCAGTACTTTGAAGCATGACGACCGGCGTCAAAACCAGTGCTTTTCATACCATTGTTATGTAGTAATTCTTCATTCATATAAGTTAATTTTCTAAGACAGATTCTGACTATTTCAACATATTTTTTATTTACAGAAAAATGATTTAATCGGGTTTTGGGACAACACCCTTCCTATCTATTTCATGTAGTTTGACGAAGAACATATGACAGAGGGGAAGACGTTACTAATGTTCTTAGAACTTGTGTCTAACCCATTTGCTTTTTGCATACTCTATATTATTGTTGTAAATACCGATTATGTTGAAAGAAAAAAGGCAATAAAATATCTTTAAATAAAATCAAATCAAATCAAATCATATGACAGAGAAGGATGAAGCTGGCATACACGGGCTTGATGCAGTGATCTCGCTTGTGGATTACGCTCTTTCTGCATTTGGGCACAGGGAGCGAGTCTTTACTCTTCATGCGGACACTTGTGGCTGTATTTCACTTATTCTGATCGTAGATGCATTTAGATAGCGTGATTTTAGTGACAGTCAACGTAAAAGATGCAAATATTTCAAGTTATGTTCAATAGTTGTTTTAATTGAACTAATTATAGAAACCGTTATTGAAAAACAATTAACGTAATCATACAGCAGGGGTTCGGGTATGAAATAGGTTTATTATTGTGCTTTGCCTTGATATTTATTGCAGACAATTTGTGATAAATATTTCATTCACAATCTTTATCTGATATCGTAAATCCTCGTTTTGTAATGGACAATGAAGGGTCTAGATTCGTTATCAGTTTCATGAAAAGATGATAAAGACTGAAATAGATGTTAACATATATTGACATTGTTTTAGAACGAACATTGCCGATTTAAATCATTGGATAGTGATGTGCATGGATAACATTTGGTAACTGTTCATTAAATAAATACAGACTAGTACACCTTTGTAAGATATTGTCGATATGTTTTATTATATCAGATGATTTAAGTTTATGTGCTCATTGACTGACAATTTAAGCTTTTATTGATGCTGTTTTTAAACATATTTCTCTTAAAATATACACTATCAAATGTATGCAACTTTGAAGAAAGTGTTTTGAATTAGCATACTATCAGGCTGGAACTTCTAAGGCACGCTTTTTGAATTAGGCACATATGGATCAGCGTTGCAATTGGCGTATGAGTTTGCGGTGCACGTTTAGCCCAAAATCTAATTCCTCCAAATTTCGCATATGAGGCATACAAGAAAAGCTTAATAATGCATGTAATGCTCACACCACACTTTGCAAAATGTGTATAAGGTAGGTATCAATTAATGGCACTTAAATAAAAATCAAAACCTCATGCGTAGGATTGCGTATAACCTATAAAATAATGGTCCTTACGGTGTTTCCAAAGTTGTGTGTGTGTGTGAGTGTGCGTGTGTGTGTGTGTGTGTGTGTGTGTGTGTGTGTGTGTGTGTGGTTGCGTGCGTGCGTACTTGTGTGCGTGTGTGTGTGGGTATTTTGTTACATTGAAGACACGTTATGAAGATTGCTGCCTCATAATGGATTCGTTTAAATCAGCCCGTTTTTTTACAAATAGTAAACATGTAGTAGTTTATGCCCATATAAACAAACTACGTTTACGCTGAAAGCATTCGATAAATGTCTGGGTAAAACCGCTATTAAAGGAACGACTGCAAAATGATTTGCTTTGAGATTGTAATAAGAAACCCTATCAGCTATTAGCTTGTTCAGATTGCACAATTGTTCGTTCTAATCAGTCGAGTGAATTGATTATCTATAAACCTGTGCTTTCAAAATACTATTATCAACTAAGCTATATCTAGTGTCGTTTCGTTCCATGTATTTTCGATATTGATGTTAATATATACTAAAATTGTATGTATTTGTTTAAGGTAAAAACTGCTTATCATGGATTTTAAAGAAAAACGAAAGATGTTCGAGAAGCAGGGAAGGTAATGTTAACGTTTTTCATTTTGCTATAGTATTTGATTGCTAAATATACCGTAGTTTATCACATTTATTTTTCAATGATTTTTTTGTGTCGCCTGTCCAGGGGTTACTTTTGTCGTCGGCGGTGGCGGCGATGGCGGCGGTGGAGGCGGCGGTCGCGTCCCATTTTTACTTCAGTGCACAAGAACTGTTTCTCTTGCTTCCATATTTTTAGAGTTATTGCCCTTTGTTAATTGTCATGCTTTAAGTTTTGTCCGGTGCGTATCTTGAAGAATATAAGAGTATCAACTTGAAACTTCATAGATATATAGATCTCATGGAGGGCAAATGCAGAACACAAAACCGTTACTCTTGCATCTATATGTTTATTGCGGTGACGGCGGCGGCGGCGGTCGCGTCCCATTTTCACTTTAGTGCACAAGAACTGTTTCTCTTGCTTAGATATTTTTAGAGTTATTGCCCTTTGTTAATTGGCATGCTTTAAGTTTTGTGTGAGGCATATCTTGTAGATTATAAGAGTTATCAACTTGAAACTTCATATGTAGATATATCTAATGAAGGGCAAGTGCAGTGCACAATAACAGTAACTCTTGCTTTCTTAGTTTTAGAGTAATTGCACTTTGTTAATTTTCATGCTTGAAGTTTTGTCCGGGGCATATCTTGAAGAATATAAGAGTATCACTTTGAATCTTCAAAGATAGATAGATATCATGGAGTGCAAGTGCAGTGCACAAGTACCGTTACTCTTGCATCTATATGTTTACAGTTATTGCCCTTTGTTAATTTTCAAGCATACATTTTGTCCGTGGCATATATCGTAAACTATATGTGGTATCAACCTGAAACCTAATAATTATGTAAATATATTTCATTGAGGGCAAGTGCAGTGCATAAGAACCGTAACATCTGTTTCCATATTTTTAGAGTTATTGCCCTTTGTTCATTTTCCTTTTTAATTAATGTCCGGTTTAAAGTTGTTAGCTTCAGTTCAAATACCACCTACACTTGAAAGATAAATGGCAACGCCATTGTCAATAAATGTATAACGCCTATCTAACAGCTATAATATCGACAGTAAATAATTCGTCAGGCGACATATCCGACTCGCGGAGTTCTAGTTTTGTTTTTAAAGTGTCTCATGGTCGTGCTACTTTGTTGAACAATGTTGAAGCAAGCTAGCAATACACTCCTAAATTGGTTTCCCGTGTATGGTTAAAAGCAGTTACCCAAATATTTGCAAATAACGACATTTTCGTGACTTTCGACATATTTGAGTATCTCGTGTAGTGTTTCGTTGCTTTTATCCTTGGGATCATTAACATAATTTGGTAAAGAAGACGGAGATGTAATGACTTCGGCTAAATATGATTATATAATCTTCAAGTCAGGTGTGCTGTGTTTGGTTGCAGGGTTTATGAGCTAATGATGTATCCGGGTGCCTTTAAAAACGTAACCCTTGGATTTTTTAAAACAAATTGAGACTTATTTAAATCAGGAACTTACAGTGCTTTTCTTACATCTCAATAGCATCAATCTAGTTGCACAATCTAGATTGCACTTAACAGCAGGAAACTCATGGAGCGTTTTTATACTCTTATCTAAAGTAGAATTTGAAGTTCAATTTGCATAGAGTGGATCTCCAAATTGTTTAAGATAGCTCTTAGAAACATTTTCGCCAAAAGCGGGGACTTTTATGCATGGGGCATTGCAAAGGGATATCAGAAGTAGCAATTTGTTTTAACAACGTTTTTTTATATTTACTTATATACATATATTGCCACTATACATACATATAAACTATGTGCATGTCCACGTCAATGTACAAAACATAATAAAAAACAAAAACAATGTTTTGGCTATGTTAGTTCAACTTCAATTTTTAATTACCACTAAAAATAGGATTTCAATTTACTTCCTGGTACCAGAACTTTCATTTAATGTCACACAATTAAACCTTAACAGCGGTTTTGAAAGGAGAAACCCTGCGTCCTTTCATACGGTGGGTTGCATTTAACGACTGATTCGATCGGTAAGCGGTTATCAGTTTTCCACATTTAAGCCATAAATATCGAAGTTAGAGTGTATAAGGGATGCTTTGAAAGGAGTAAAATTCGTTGCATTAGACCAAGAAAACATATTTATTGTTTCGTAGGCACGTGCTCCGAGAAATAAGTACTGGAAGCGCGAAATGTTATCTTATTTGACTTGTTTGCATCTTTCATTGTGCATAAAATGAAATCAATTTGAGTTTAATCAACACTCATCAGGTCAAGATACGATTTAAAAGCTATGAAATATAAATTATTGCTGAAACACATAACACACCTTTTAAAAGTTTACACGAAAACTAGATAAATGATTGGTTTAAAATTTCAGGATTCAAGAAAGAATATTGACATAAATAAGAAAATTCTCAACAATGCATTGAAAGTTGTCAACATTTAATGATTAACATACTTTTAAACAAAATCATCTTTTCTGATAGAGTTTTTGTGTTATAAAAACACCTCAAACGCCCTGTTCAAACATACTTTGTTTCTTTATTTGTGAATCGAAGTATCCAAGTATCCAATCGAGTATATTGTACAATGTCAATTGTGGTCTGATCAGCTAGAAATGCAATTAAACATTCGATGCAAACAGATTTTTAATCGGAAGCAAAATCGGTTCGTTTTCGAACAAAGCAATCGAATATCATGGACATGGTCATGACATTCAGTTTCGAGTAATGGAAGCTTGCATAATAATCTTCAATAAACTCCAGTCATACATGTAATAACATATTGTGCTTGATTAATGGATTTGTTTTATTACTTTGCAAATTTAATATTTTATCTTACTTTTAAGCAAAGCTCCGATACCACAACAAGAGGCACGTGGTAATAAAACGGCCGGGTACGTTTGACATAATGAACTATGCATAAAAAGCAATGTAAAACAATAAATTGATTTATGTTTATTAAATATCATGTCTCTGAGAATGAAATGTAGTGTAACAACAAAATATTCAAACTGTTTTAGTGACTTATTCACGACAGTTCTAAAATTACCAGATGCATGTTTGCAAATGGACCGACTAGTATATCCTGGTTCAACTTAAAAGTTGATTTCGTCCTTTTCTTATTTCAGTGCCAATGCTGTTAATGTAAAGCTTGCAGACAAGTAAGTACTTCACCAGGAAATACAAATCGTGATTTTCGAGAAAAACTTTTGAACCAACTGTTCATTACATACTTACAGGTTCGATAATTAATCTAATGAGATATATTATTATGAAGTGATTAAGTTGTCAAAATCGTTTTAAATTAGGACGCTGTTTTATTCTCTTAACTCAAGTGATTAGTACGGCAATGTTATCCAAATGTAACAAATATGGAGTTATGCAAGCTACTCCATAAATGATATAAACATGTACCTTATCAGAATGTGCATAACAATATGCCAACATCGCAACATGTCATTCTAGGTACAAACTCTCAATATTCAAGAAACCATTACCACTTATCGTCAAAAAAGATGATGGTGAAGGAAACGCACTGTCTTACAACCATGATACCCTTGAGGAACTTAGCCAAATTGAGGAGCCATTATGTGTCATAGCTGTTGCTGGATGTCTGAGGACTGGAAAATCGTACCTTCTTAGTCGCCTTGTACAGAAGTGTGGCCGTAAGCTCAAATTACTTAGTGATAGAAACTAAAAAAGTCTTTGTTGTGAAGGTGTCTAAATCTATGGATTTATGTCCCGTATCCGTCCCGGAAACGTGGTGGTAGTTCAAATAACCTATTGCTTTCGTTTTATATTTTAGATATGGTTTAAATTGGCAAAAATAAGTATTATTGTCTAAATGTCTACATAAAGGTCGCATTAAACAAGGAAACCACTGAGGGTTCGGACGTATTCAATCTGATTTAACATAAGTTTACGGAAATTGGCTGGTTCCATTGAATATATATAAAATCAAAATAGGACACTGTTTGGAATGTTATAATTAGTGAAGCGACTGACATGCATTATCACAAGCAACGTTCTTATCTTTTGTTCAGGAGGTATTGAACCTCATTTATGTTGGATAATGAATATTGGAGAACACAAAGGTTTGTATTTATTATCGGGGGCATTGTTAACGATTGTGTCTGCGGTTGGTAATCTGATAAATAACACATTTTGAAAAGATCGATCAGTCTTCAATTAAACCCGAGATGTATTGGTGAGGACGACTTGGCTAACACTGCGCTTATTTGATATCCGGTTGCGATGATCATAAGTTATTGAACGAAAAGAAAATATGATTTTGGTATAATTTATCCCACAGATATTATATTAAATATTTCGTATTTGTTTAAATGAAGTCTAAAGTAATCGGGTCATTTTTATCTCGTTGATATTCATGGAACAGATGGAGTTATTCTAGTTTTAGGAGAGTCCTTTACTGTTGGGCACTCAGTAAAGGCACAGACTCAAGGAATATGGATCATGTGCAGACCTCATCCGACTCAAGAAGGAAAGGTCATTGTTTTTCTTGATACGGAAGGAATCGATGATCCAGAAAAGGTTTGCCTGATACATTAAAAACACAATTTTTTATGAAGCCTCAAGCCTAAAACTTAAAGTCAATACATATAGTTATCATGTGCACGTATAGCTACATGTGGCGTTCTGTGCTTGCCAGGTATTCTTTAAGTTCTTAATCAGAAGGGATGGATTCAATTGAAGTTAAAAACAAGCACTTGTTTACCACGTCCACGTATTGTTATGATACTTTGAAGCAATTAGTTAGCAATTAACCGTTCCAAGTTCTTTACTACGCAGGTTGCATTCATTGCATTTCGTAAAATTTGCGTAATGTAATTGCAGGTTGAAATTCAAGAAGACACTTGGATATTCCTTATTGCAACGTTGCTGTGCAATGTCCTCGTCTACAATACAAAAGGCGTCTTTGATGCATCACACATCAGCAAGTTCCAGTAAGAAATTGTATTTTAAGAAGAGCAGGAGCTAGTAATAATAATTTGACATCTGTTGTCGTTATAATGAGATTGTTACGTTTCATATACCGTGCTTAACATAGCTAAAAAATATATTACGCTATAATATCAATATATCAACATTGATTCGATTACAAAATGATTCTGTCAAATTTACCTGTTGCTTGTGTTGTATGAATGTCTAACTTAATTTGTATGCCTGAATGGTAACATAAATTATACTAGAAAATAGTCTAATTAACAACACAATGTGTTTGATCAAGGAATAAAACTAGAGCATGCGGTGTTTGTAAGTACGTTGGGGAGATGCAAAAAACACTTGTTTAAGGTCAGCCTTAATGATTAATATCATATATAGCTACATTGTTAAAATAAAAGTACATTGTTGGCTGTTAATATGTACTTTACAGATTTCTTAAAGTGGT
Source organism: Mya arenaria (assembly GCF_026914265.1). Classification (NCBI taxonomy): domain Eukaryota; kingdom Metazoa; phylum Mollusca; class Bivalvia; order Myida; family Myidae; genus Mya; species Mya arenaria. The sequence continues at coordinate 56,924,052 of NC_069122.1, read as the reverse complement.
TCAAAATAACGTGACGGTTGCAAAAGGTGCAAGTGAGGACGACAGTTTTCTTGATTTCTTCTTTCCAAATTTCGTTCTGGTTTTACGAGACTTTACACTGATTTCGGAAACATCTTCTGAGAAAATCCTTGAAAAACGATTAGTGTACAAGACGGGGAAAAGGGACAGTGTAAAAGATTACAACGAACCAAGGCGCCTTATTCGAAGATATTTCAAGAAAAGAACATGCTTTGAAATCCCAATCCCATGCACAAAGCCCGAACAATTGGAATCAATGCCGGATTCTAAGATTGAGAAAGACTTTTTGCAACGTATGAGCGACTTGCACCAATACCTTTGTGAATGTAGCCCAAAAAAACTCATATCAGGAAAGCCGTTAAACGGAAGAAGTATGTAACAAATCAATTTCCGATCAACTATGTATTACTATCTTTGAAGAGATTAGGGTTCCGTTAGATTAAATATTTTCTGTCTGCGTTAGGTAAAAGGACTTATCATGCTCAATAACAGTGCGAATTGATGGCGTCATAACTTGTTATATGTTCGTGACCTAATTCCCTCTGTATAAACATTATGTCGTTGAAAATATTAGAATATATATCGTATTTTTTACGAGATAAAAACAAAACATCAATGATAAAGTTCTTGTAAAGGAAAGGAAATTTACCATTTTTGCAATCTAGATGATATTCCAATTGTTTATGATTAGTTGATAAATAAGCCACAAGGTTCTTGAACTAGTTTAAAAATAGATTTTAAATCACCAAAGATGCATCAAACTATGATTTTATAAAATGATAACTATATTTCAAACAATGTCTTTCTTATTCTAGTGCTGAGAACGATGATCATAAGCTACATGAATTCCGTACAGGAAAACACGGCACCGTGTTTAAACGATGCTATGAAACTGATGGCAGAAGAAGAAAATCAGTTTGCTGTAAGAAAAGCGTCAGAATGCTACCAAGAAGAAATGAAGAAAAGGATTAACAAACACATGCCAAATGAGAAAGGGCTTGAGAGATATCACAATGATTGCATGGATGTTGCTGTCAAGAAATTAAAAGAATTAGTTGTGTTAGATGACGGAGATATATTTCACGGAAGAGCGGCAGTAAGTATGCATTTCTACATAGGACCTTACAAATTATTAGGCATTAGATCAAGAAGATAAAAACTGTTGAGATTACATTTGGTTGGTCCTTTTGGTGGAAAAGTATAGCACACCAAGATTGTTATTTTACTAGTGTCAGTTTCATCTTACACATTTTTGTACGCTGAAATATGAGAGCATGATAAACAAATGATTGAATTGTTTTATAAATATTTCATTTTCAAACACCTTCTTCCGATTCTTTAAGGAATGTTTCGAAGATAATTTGCAACGATTCAAATCAATCATAGATAGAGACTCCCTTGCCAAATGCAAAAGGTCTCTAGACAAGCTTGATATGAAAATTCAACGGAAAATCAGAGAAAACAAGTATGCTCATTCGCATGGTTACAGCGAATACATTGAAGACATCAATACACTTGTTGATGAATTCACAAAGCAAGAACGCTATCTTGGATCAAAGGTAAATATATAATAAGATGCAAATAACAAACCAAATCTAAGGCGGAATCCAAATAGTTTATACGGCGTATGATTTCCTTTGCATTACATGTGTTGTTCGTTTCCTCGGTTATAAGATTTGAAAAATGTGTCGTTTGTGTTTATGCTTTTTTAAACGAAATACAATTTAAATATACGGCAACTTATTACGTAATGGCTCTGTAATAATTTTAGACAAGAGCTGCCTTGCAGGGATATATTGATGCAAAGGTCGAAGAAGAGCAACTCGTATACGAAATGGTTAAGGACAAAATTGGTACGACTATGGTCTTATAGCAAGGCTAATATGATTTTATATAAAAATGATAATGGGTATAAACGTCATTAAAAGGAAAATGTACAAACAAACCTTAATTGTTAGTGATTTAAACCTTAATATTCAAACAATTATAATTTCTCAGCTCTTTAATGTTAAAACCGTTGTTTAAATTCCAAACTGTCTTTTTCCAGATGCTGAAGCTAAACGTCAGTTACATCGGCTTTCAAGTGGATCAGTCCCGATTCCAAAGAAATTTGCAAATATTACAGAAGGGGAACAGCCAGCTGAACAGAAGGCACGAGAATCTATTAAAAAGTTAGAAATTGATGGGCTTATGAGTATTGGATCACAATGCATTGAGAACCTGGAATTGAAATTACAAGAAATAGAGCAGGCTAAAGCCGAGTTGTCAGAAGACAACACATACTACAAGCAACTTGTAGCAGAGTACGACATCTGGAATAATATTTACAAACAAGCGCAATTCGCGAAGAATCAAAACACATCGAAGTCGATCAAAAAGCCAAAAGATGTTGAAAAACGACCGGAAAGAAGCTCTGATGATAAGGAACCAAGACTGAAAAAACGATCTTCAGTAAACCCAAAATGTCCAATTCTTTAAAAACAAACCAACCTCTCACACACATGTCATAATGACATTACTATATAACGTGAACCTGTTATAAGACATTGTTTAACCCTAATTGTCTACGGAATTGAAATGGTATTTAAATCACAAAATACTACAGTGGTTACTAATAGTGTTATTCTTTAAGTAAGGGACAAATAATTCGACTACGGTTTCATGAATTTCGTTTCGTTGTGTTTTTATTTATACAATGTGTAGTTCCTATCCGCTTCTATATTATTAACAATTGTGAACATTATTTACACTATAATTGAACTATAATCGGAAGTTTTAACACCCTTAATATATACAACAAAGGTGTGTGTGATTCCGGTTGTAAGCTTTTAAGCTTTTTGGTAACAGTGTGTGCGATTTATTCGGAAAAAAGTGTGCATGTGCTTTTGTTTAAAACGGTATAATGATTTGAAAAACGGTATGTGCAAAACAGTACGTGTTTTTGTAAGTAGTTGTTATTTGCTTTTTTTGTGAAAAGCGTTTTTTAGCAAAATAGTGTATGTGCAAAATGATTTGTTCTTATGAAGCAAAACGGTATATGTGCAAAACGGTATGTTCTCTTGCAGCAAAATGTTATGTTCGGCTCATTGATATTGTACATTCCGGTTTGGCTCATTTCTTGACATGTTTTCTATAATTTTATCTTGTTTTAGAATAACTGTATTCAGAAATATAATAGTAAATAGAATAATAAAATATCCTTCTTTGTGTTATTGATATCCAAGATGCATTTAAGGTTATGTTACTTTGAACATGACATAAATGAATGCTTTTTTCATATTCGTACGAACTCTTTTCGAAAACAAATGTAAAATGTGACATAAAGGAACTTTTATTAAATGCGTACACTATGACATGGCATTGTTTGGTGTCCATTAAATATACTTCATTATAAGTGTACATAACATACAAGAAAGGATTAAAGTGTACTTAAATACTACGCTAATATGTTTTATATATACATACGGAAAAAAAGAATATGACTGGTATCGGCAATGATTAATGTAATTGTTTTCAACATTACTGATTTTATTCAACGCTTTGTATGACTAATAACAGCAACCAATCAAGAAATGCATTCTAGATAGCATAACATCATTTGAAACTGTATTGCCAAGTATAATTCGATGTACTTGACCTAATGGGTTTTGTTTTATTCATTTTACGTCGTGCTGTCGTACTTAATGATCTCTATTCTGAGGTTTAACGATCAACTATAAGTCGGTTTCAGTCATGAATTAGAAATTAAACAAACTAATTCCTAGTCGCTGTCACTCCATTAGAATTGGAATTAAAATTTAATTGAAGGCTTGGGCATATGTCTTTGATTTATTCTTCAAGAATTTCAATCAATACATATATCGACACCTTTTGATTAGGTGCATTAAACGCAATGCATTCAGCCAGGCATATTAACCAAATTGTAATATGTTCTAACCACGCTGCCATACACCGGATGTCCCAGAAACACTATCGCGTTATGCCTCATTTTGTACCGTGGGCAATTAGGCTACGAATTTCTCGTAATTCAGAGTAATTAATGATGCAGTTGCATTGGTTCCACAAAGAACCAAGGAATATGACTATCGCATGTGCAAAGATTTAATGTTTGCCCGCAGAAAAAAGCTCGAATTGAACTCGGTCCGCCTAATCAATACAGATTTAAAACAGGCATTTAGATAACTCGCCTACGGAGACAACATACAAAACAGATTATTAAAAAATACACAAAAGTGATGTCTTTGTTTATTATATAGTTTATTATATTGTCAAATTAACTTTCCCAATTGTACCGTTTTAGTACGTGTATTTAGGTAATCGATATACCAATAAGATCTTTAATATGATCCTTCGATTGAATCTTTGTCTGAACAGTATTCTGGGTACCATTAAGCTCAAAATTATGATTAAAATAGTAAAACATTTTCAAATAGACTGCCTCTCTCTAAATAGTAAACTAAACCTACAGTAGCTGACTATAATTTAGTCATCAAACTGGCAGCCAAAACAAGCACCTGTTTTGAAACACTAAACTTCAGATCAACTGGATTTACAATTTTATCTACCAAACTATGATAACTGGTTAAAAACTGGAAACATGGCATATACCGACTATTACTCGTCAAATCTACGAGAAACGGAGACATACAGGCTTTCTGTCAAGTGCGCTGGTAAATCATTTCAAGTTTTCTTAATTTCATCAATAGTTTTTGTTTTGATTTGATCAAATTTATCTTCTTTTTATTTTTGATTGTAGGCCACACATTTTCTAAGATGCTGATGTCAGGTTTCTGTGAAGTGTCCATCCCTTGCCCATGAAGTCGTAGGTAAAAAACCCACAAAGGAAATGTTCTCTTTGCCTCTCAAAAATGACACATTACTTGATTTACACAGAAAGCAGACCCGGGAGAGAATCATTTCAGCATGTAGCCTTTTTCACAATGATAATCGAGCTAAATAAAATAAGTATATTACATGAAACATTTGCGTTTATTAACATTTTGTTCGTCGCTGACAAATTCATCTGTTCCTGTTCATTTCAACTTAACGTAATGCTTACGGTATTCCTGTTCTTACCGATATGGTTGCATTTTATTTTTAAAGTGCCCATAGGCTCTGATGTCCGGGCATAGTGTTTCAATTACGAGGGGACCAAGGCCAATGCCCGCTGGATTATGGGCCGAATACCACACACTGACAAGGCAATTCCATATCCCTACATGCAATGCAGAAAAGTAATTCCCGGAATAGTTTAAACCAAACTATAAGCCAAAGCGTTTGAATTCCGTTTATAATTAAAATGAATCCTGAGGTAATATACATTAAGTCATTATACTTTTAATAAAATGTGTTTTTATTTAAATGGTGACGTCACGCGAGGTTAAATGACGACAATATTTTGAAATATGTTCATAATCAATTCCGTTTCAATTCAGAAAGTGATTCATATTTTAAATAATTACAACTTTGAGCAGGTGTGAGTAAATGCTTTAATCCTATTGGATAAGACAACCCATGTGACATTCATTCATTTCTCCATGAAGCATTCCTGTATGCAAATCAGCTTCTTAATATTCATTACCGGGCTACTTTCTTTTTACAACCTTTGACGTCACGTCATAGAAGGAAGTTGTTAATATGTGTATTTTCCTTTTTAAAAAAATATTTTGGTTTAAAATAAAGCAACAATTGAACAAAAAACCTTTTAAATGTTGGTTGATCTTGTATTATTAATTTATTATAAATGACAATAAATTGACTGCTGAAAATTCTTCTGCAGCACAGAGAAAACATGGCGGATGATCTGTCAGATTTCGACTTGTTTAAAGATCTTTTGGAAGTTGAGAGTTCTTTGTACCGAAATTGAGTGAGGAAACTAATGCTGCTGTTGTGATTTCTCACGAAATAAAAGAACTGCTGAACATTTTATTTGATGACTTGTCTGAAGTTACAAATAAAAATAAAAGTGAAAATGAAAGTAAAGATCTAGGTTAACAGCATAATGAAAGTACTGACATGCCGACAATTTATGAAAATAAACAACAGGGTAGTAGGTTTAGTGGTAAAATATTGTCTTAGGCGAGAGATAATGTAAGATACATTTCAGAGTTTAAACAAGTCATCTTAACGTAAATATCTTACGTGGAAAGTGCTGTTAACCCGCTTCGAAATGGGAAACAAATGAGGAGAGGACAGCCATTACTGGTCTCATGTCTCCAAGACGATGATATATTCATACGCGAGGGAAGTCTACAAACTACTTGGAAAATATCGAGTGATGAATGCGGTTCTTTGATAATAGCAAAATAAAAATGATCTATTATTTTTTTTCGTTGTAATTATAAGTAATTAACATTATTATTCTGCGTTTCAATGATGTATGAAGTGTCGGAAAAAAGTACACCTAATTTATACATACAAACTAGGTGTAATCTTCCCGACACTTCATACATCAATTTAACGCAGAAAAATAATGTTCAATTCTTAAGAAAATCATTTATATGTTCCAGAGAAACATTAAAAAAAAATTATTAATTAAATGGAAAATGAACTACCTATAGAAACAGTTTCATGATTGAACAGTACGTGCTTAAACCTTTTAAATCGTATATTAAGTATGTGATAAGGATTTATATGAAACGGTTATATATTGATTTCAACAAACCATTGTATTCCTATCTTAAAAACTACAGAAACAAGCCCAGTAGCAAAATTTTTAAACATACTCCCGGTTTAATCAGGGTGAGGAATCACGTGACTTCTTTTGTATACATTTCTTAGTAATAAGTTATATTTAAGAACTCATATACATGCTAAAATGTTCCTTTCTTTCATTAAACGAATTGTTTGTAGAATGTCTTTTAAATCTTTTAAATATTATCGATATTTCAAGAAAGGCTGTAGTTTACGTGAATTTTCTATATGCTAGTGTTAACGCGAATTCTTCTCATAACATGCTTATTCTATTTAATAAGTTGTTTGTACTATACTCTCAGCTGTGACGATATTGCATTCGACATTGAACTATAATTCCAAATGATATTTCTTTCATGAAAATAATGTATATATATATATCCATTTGATCGATTCCAAAATGTTAAATTTATGTTCTAGGTAGGCCGTCATGGTGATACGTCCATATTATCCATTGTCCCTCTGAAAGACACGAAGTCTACCCCCCCATTTGTTTCACCAAATGTTGACAGATGGATAAATTCAATTGATGCAGTGATGAATACATTCAAATGGAAGCCAAGATATACTCCAGCCAACTCCGTTCCATGTACATCCCCCGGTAAAAAGTCAACAGTCAAGAAATGATTGAACTACGTGTTTATGTACAATTAATCATTAAACTAATGAATCGAATAAATAAATGATTGCATTTGTTGCTGGTTGTTTTGCATATTACATAAATAAAGTCATGTTGTTGTTTATATAAATATATCATATTCCATTGTGGTTTGGCATTGCCTTTGTACAACTTTGAATGCATTATACATTGGAAATGTATACACAAATGACAAAACAATCTGAGTTTTTAAAATACAATGTAGCTGTATTTTTTTTTTAAAAAAGGAAACGTATTTAGGGCAGTCTATTTTATCAGAATCTGAAAGTGAGTTTCAAAAGGATCTGTTGTTGCTAACAGATTTCAAGTAAAGATATACATAAATATTAGTGTAATAAAACAAAGGTAATAATCTTTTTAAAAAGCTGAAACATTAGGCGAAATTAAATTTGTATACTGGGCTTGAGTTTGAAATTCTGAATAAATTTACCTATCTAGAAATAGTATATACCACTGGTGGGTCATTTAGCACAACGTTTGACACTTGGTCAGGACAAGTTATGAAAACTGTTTACAAGCTTAATTCAGACCTAGTAAAATTTCCTGGTATAGCAACATGCCATTATTTATCTTTCTTTGATAAATAAATATATCTTGTTTTAAACTATGGTTGTGAAGTTTTGGCTCAACAATATAGTATTCAGTTAAAAACAGTTTATTTCAAGTTTTGTAAATAAATACTTGATATAAGATCCCAGAACAATTTTGTGTATGGAGAACTTGGTAGAATACCATTACTAATTATAGGAATTGTAAATGTGTTTTATTATATGTTAAAGATTTTACAATGATATGATATTAAATATGTTAAAGCTGTTGAAAGAAAATCGTATAGGGATTTAGAAAAGTTGCCAACTTGTTAGTCATGGGCTTAAGTTATTATAGATATATAACAATCACTAAGATTTTATGATGCATTGTTATTTCAAAGTGTTGGTGATTTTAATATATATTTATATGTGAAATGAAACAGAGACTAAAAATGTATAATGTATAAATGTAAATGGTTTGCTGAATTAAAAAAATCATCTAGAGCCGAAAAGTTTGTATTGTCCGCAGACTGTAAGTTACAGCCATTTGAATGTGCTTTTAATATAGCTAAATTTAGCAAAGCATTGGCGAGATCTAGACTTTTGTCACACAGGTAAGACATTGAGGCCCGTAGATGGCACAAACCTACTCTGAATATAAAAGGAAAAGTCAAGTTTGCAATAAAATAGTACATGAATTTCATCTCTTGTTTAAATGTACTTTATTTAGTTATTTAGTTATTTAGTTATTTAAGAAGACATAACATACATAAATACTATTTAAAGAAACCAAATATAACCAAATGTGTTTACAAATACAAATAAGACTACTCAAAGGAAATTAGCAATGTTTATCGACACGGCTTTTAAATTCAGAGTCCCTGTTATATTTAAAATGATGTTAAATAACTCATACTGTCATTGTTCAATTTGTGTTTCGAAAGCACCATGTTAGTATAAATAAGTATACGTGTATTAATTAATATATTATGACCTACGATCGATTGGAAGAAGTGCATTTAATTACATATAGTATGTTCATCTGCCTATGGGCTTTATTCATTTGAATAAACTATATAACTTTATAATCACAACTCGGAGCTTGTGATTCCACTTACGGTGTCTGGTTTGTGATATTTACTTCTATGGCGTCAAAACTATCAATTTATCTCCCCCTCCCCGCGCCATATTAATAGATTAAACTATTGAGCCATGCTTGACATCCTTACCGTGCTCCATCACATAATCGCCTCCCTTGTTGAAGACCGTCGTCTGTAGCAAATTGGAAACATTGTCACATGGTTTTATTTGAAATATGAAAAATGTAAACCTTGTTTTCGCATATCGCGCAAGGCTAGGGTTGGGATGAACCTTTCTTACATGCAGGATACTAATTATCATCTTACGGGGAAGGTCATTTTCATGTTAGTCAATTTCTTTATCAGTATTTCTTATTATTTCCTTTTAACATACCAATTAAACATAGTCAGATTTATTTATATGACAAGAAGTTCACGTTAACGGAAGCACATATAACATTCACGTTTACAACAGCATTTCTTGAAAGTTCAATACTTATTGAAAACAACAAAAATAACATTGAACGAACAATCCGTTTTATAAAAGTAATGAGCAAAACTAATTTTTAAAGCATGTCTGATTTCCTAACTATTACAAAAGACTAAAAACTATGTACAAAACACAGAATCTTGAAGCACACAGCGTTACATCGTTCTACAAAATTCCTTCGAGTTGAAATTTTGGTCAAGGCTTGCATCATTAAAATACAAGTAAATATTTTACACGTGTAGAAGCAGAAAATAACATTTTCTTTTAAAGGCTAATAAATATTTTCTAATCTTTTCTCTGAAAAATGTTATTCAGGAATTACTGTCACTGCCTTGCTTGTTTGCATCGGTTTTGAACCGTGGTGACAAATTTGAGAACCCCGTTGAAGTCACGTGATTCCTCACCCTGTTAATGGCACTGGGTAAACGCCAAAGAAAGAACACAAAAACAAAAAATCACAAACAAGAAACACGGAAGAACAGCACAAACTCCACAAACAGCGCAGTGCATCCATAATGTATATATAAAAAACTAGGTATGCTTATCAAAGATTGTTAGGTATAAAGCCTTGAAACGGTCATTAAGATGTAAATTTACTGGGGGTTTAAACCAGTTTACGTGCACAAACCTTATCTTATGGTTCAGATAACTAAATCGACTTACTTCTCTTAAAGTCAAGCATTTACAAAGCTAACACCTTTATATGAAACAATACAGAATTAGAATGAAAGAGTCTGATAAAATGTAGGCTAATGTGCACACATGCTTTATAACATTTCAGACCTTTTTATGCTTTCATATGATTGAATACTAAGCGTATTTGAATGCAGTGTAAAGCTTTATATAACAAAATTGTCTAATGCATCCCTTTTAAATCCATAAAAACAAAATGGTTTTCTTCAAAATATCATCATTTACTAATGTAAGTTGAAACTTTTTTCTTTACTGTCTTTTAGAACGCGTTCTTATATGTTATTACACCAAGGACAAACTGATACGTGCCCTAGACTGCTTGTATAATATATAATATATATATATATATATATATATATATATATATATATATATATATATTATATCTACTTAGGGCATTAAGGAGACCGTATGTATTTTACGGCATTAAGGAGACAATTTGTATATTTTTTTTTTATACTTTATTTTGCTTTTTTGTTGATAATTTAGTATTGAAATGATCATTTATTATGTGTACAAGATTTAGGCTTCTTAAATTAATTAACAAAAAATATACGTAATTTGCGGTCTCCTTAATAATTTGTAAGTATGTTGCAGGTTTTAAGGGGACAGGTATATATGTCGAAGGGTTTATGGAGACCAGTGTATATATTATATTATTTTTGAGGCATTAAGGGGACCATCCATATTTTATGGCATTAGGGGGACAAATTATATATATCTTACTTTTGACAGTGAAGGCTCCCGTAACCTTAAGAGACAACTTTGTAATAGTATTTTTATATAATTGTGTGTAATAAATCCACAAACATGACCGGTCGAAACGGGAGGACTGCAAATTTCATAGGATATTCATCAGAAATCTTTTACAGACCATCTCATTCATTAAATGAAATTCAGCTTCAGTCACTTGGTATGTGTACCGTTTGATAAACAAAAAATATAATGGCCAGGGGCGGATCCAGGAATTGTCGTTAGAAGGGGGCGTTACTAAGGGGCGTTTGCAGGAGGATTGAGGGTTACTCAATCAAGAAATTTTTAACAATTTGTAGTCGGAAATGATGCATTATGTGCGTATTTATTTTCTTCTCATATATTGACACAAAAAGTAAACTTGGACGATTTTAAAGGCAGCGCACGCCGATTGCGCCCCATTCTCAATCCGCTAGTGAATGGTGACTTAATATTTGATATATTATGGTTAAATAGAACTTTCAGTTGAATTATATAGAAACTGTAATTCTAAATACAAGTTCTGTGCTTGTAAAAACAATAAAAGTTTCGTCTGCACAGGAATGTGTCTGTTAACGCTTGAACAGTTAGCTCATGATTAAAGAACATTGTTCATTGGGTTCATTGTGACCCATGGAAGTTTTTTTTATTAAATTCCAACTTCCCCTTAAATTTTACTTGCCTAAAACTTTAACCTAAGTCAATCAGGGGCCATAACTTGTATTATGGAGTTATGTAACCTCATTGGCTGATGGTCCTGAACAATTGTGTGAAGTATTAAGTCAATTGAATGAAGGGTATAGAACGCCTTAACCAATAGGCTACGGAGACGGTTTTAATGCATGTACTCAATTGCAGATTCAGGGGGGGGGGGGGTCGGTCCCAGCGCGCGCGCCGTCCCCCACCCCTTTGAATCGTCCGTTTATAATACGTTCTCAGTCAATATCGGGAAAAAATACAATATTAAGATAAAAATGCACTATTTCGGACTATAAATTAGGGGAGTCTAACCCCCACCCCGGTCCAACATTTTAAGCCATTCAATTTCTGTTCTGAGGGAGGGGCGGATGTGGAAAGATTAAGCCCATGAGTTTCACGTACCCCTTCTTAAGTCAATTCCTGGATCTGCCACTGATATCTGTAATCAGATTTGTTGTTTCATAATGTTATAGTTCCTTTAAACAGTTTAAACCTTTTATGGCATCAAAATAAACAGACGCATGTTCAGTAAAAACATACTCTGTATACAACGTTCTCGTACTCCAGAGCGATGATGCTATGCATTATATTTATCATCATCTGACTGACTGAGTAACTGCCAAAACTTTTCCGTTTAAAGAGACTCTCTCATGTTTTGGCACCAAACATATTTTTCCTCGTAATGCATCTGAAAACACTTACATGTATATTTATTTTACTCCTTGGTACTGAAATTGCAGAAATAATAGTAACCAGGTTGATTTTCTTTTATACTTCAATTGCATTTTTAAAAACCGATTAAAGTATTAAAAATTAATCTTGTTCAAGTTGGGAGCAAGCACATGGGGGTGCAGATAACACATAGAATAAAAAACGGATCGCTTATCCACTCGCCCACAGGGACTCATACTAAGGTGTTGAATATTTTAACCTTAATGGAAGTTATTGGTTTATCACGTGATTATGTCAATCAACTGATTGTGCAACAGCCTTTTGTTGAATCGGGTTAGTAACGCATGTCAAAATTTTGGACTTCAAAGACTATATTTTAGCACATATCAACATTTATTGAAGGGTTTCAGCCATCAATAGCTTGGCTTTAACACTTCGTTTGATTCGCCATACTTTATTTCGTAATAACAATCTATAAAATCCAAGTAAAAGATGCATTTTCAAAACACTTAACGCTTCGCTTATATTCACTCAAAAACTCATGTTCGAAAGATTTAAAAAAAGTATGTCATAATCATATCTCTTTAGCGGCTGAGTTTCTTAATATTTAAATCTCTTATAAATTTGCCAAATAAAATTCAACATGGGTAAACAATTATAACAAATAACGTATTTTATGTATTGCAACATATTTATAAAAAGATAAAGTCAATTGAATCAAATGACCATTTTTCTTTCTCGCGGAAAGTGGACATTTCATCTTACTCCAACAAGTGTGGGGTATGGTTGATTCTCTTCGTGACTGAAATCAACTTTTTAAACACTTGGTGCATTTCAAATCTAGTCCATATAAACAGCCCCTTCAGATTCTTTGACGATTGCATTTCCATGGGAGATCACTGCGTATGATAAACATACAAGTGTTGTTTAGCCACACTGTGGTTTCAATTATGTCAGGGGCGTAGCTACCCCTCTATTCATGTGAATTCATGTGCTGGGGGGTTCAGGGGCGTGCCCCCTCAGAAAATTTTGAAAACCATGGTGCAATCTAGTGCATTCTGGGCGTTCCGATGTGCATTATTTAGTACTGGAAAATAACCAGTTTTAGATTCATGTAGTCAAGTTCGCATACTGCAACTTTGGTTGATTTTTTTGTCAGAATCATGTGGATTCAGCCGCGTATTCACGTATAGGCGGCTACACGCCTGTATGATGTGCATATGAATGTATAATTTGGTTTAAATGATGCATAATTAATGTAACACCTCCTTGCTGCTACACCAATAGAAACTTCATGGGATGTTAATAGTAAAAGAACTAGCACTGACGTTCCCATTTTTGTCTGAGTCATTTAAATAACAGATAACAAATTACAAGGTAAACAAATTTGTTTTGACTTCTTTAATGAATTATATAAAACATTGTACAAAGATATCATGACACTTTTAAACAATAAGTATGGTTGTCAATTAAACAGTATGCTAGCTTTAAAGATTTAGGCAAACCATTGGAATTTTACGCGGTCTTAAAAGGTGTATTTAAAGCTGCAATCTCACCGATTGATCGTTTTGACTACCGGTACTCTTTTATTGTTTGTCAATAAATGGAGTATTTTTTGCAGAAATGTCTAGACCCAAGTGATATAAGACTGCTGAAAAAAGATCAGATTGCAGTTCATCATATTTATGTTAAAAAAATGATGTTTTATGACTAAAAGCATTACGAACAATGACTAAAAGCATTACAAACAATTTAATGTAAATTACTTTTCGGCAGTTTTACCAAACATTTTTGATTGGTTCTATTGTGAATTATCTAATATGACTGAATTAAAGGAATGATAACCAAATCAGCCGATTTTGAGACAATTTTGTGTCTAAACTGACAATCTGTAAGAGTGCAGCTTTAAGTTTGATCTAAAGCTTCATATACACATTGTTATATTGTCAATAACTGTTTAAAAGGTCTCATGTACTAAATAAGATAATAATTTTCATAATATCTAAAATTGATTAAAATAAATAAAGTACCATTATACCTATTTCTTAATAGTGCCGTTTCTCATCTGACAATACATTCAAAGCCATCATTTCAACTATGAATTTATTTTTAACTTTCAACTTTTCTATAGCATATGCAACAAAATATACCAAAAATACAAGCCATGAACAATATGATTGTTCAACTTGCATTATCTTTGACCTTTTGATATGACCATTTTCCAGTTTTGTTTATTTGTAAGTTGTGCCCTGAAGAATAAAGTATGACTGTATGAATCAAAAACAAGCAATAAAAACACTAAAAATATACCCCAATCCCTGTAATTTCTAAGCAATTAAACATTTAGAGCTGCACTCTCACAGATATACCGTTTCCACAACTTTTTTTGTCTTCGAATGAGCAAGTTTTTGCGTAATTATCTGCAAACCAATGATAAAAGATTGCTGACAAAAGATCAGATCGCAGATTTCATATTTCCGTTCGAAAATTAATGTTACTAACGGTTTAAGAAAAGTGCATAAAAAACATCAATGTTTTAACTTAAATAGAAAAATCTGGGATTTAATTTTTCGCAAAAATTGGATGGTTCCAATCCAAGACATAAAATGAAAAAGTTGTCAAAACATCCAAAGTGTGAGAGTGCAGCTTTAACGTTTGAAAGTAACTCTGTTTGCCTCGTGCCCCTAAACAGGGTTTAATTATATTATATGCCCAGTGGGCTTGTCCCTGTATATTTGATTGTATGATTGCAGTAATGGATACTGGTCTAATTATCTTCTGACAATTTTTCACAATTTTAAAGAATGAGAAAACATATTAAGCTCATATAACGCTGTACAATTTAATCTCATTCATTAGGTTGAGAAAAATTCCCTAAAAATATTAATTGTGGAGACATATCTTATTTAAATACATACAGGAAATGGCGACATCATTTACCCTTTAGTATGAAAAAGGCAGTTTCCTGATATTTGAATAGCGGTTTTTTATTTAAGCATCTCAATTCATAGTATGTATGAAGTTTCAAAGGAAACCAAATCATTGTAACGATTGTTTTCAAAATAGATTCACACTCTTGATAAACTTCTTTTCCTAGTTTCAACTTTTGAGACTTTTTGATGAGCCTGCACCTTCCCCCTCTTATGCAGTGGCTTCAAGCAATAAAGCTACCAGCTCAAGTTGCACAGCTGGTGAACAAGACTGCTGATAGTCGGCAAACTGCACACTTGATGCCATAATAAATCATGTCCATCGACTTCCAGAATGAAGAAATGACAGCAGCACAGAATTGATTTCAATTGGACCTCTGTACTTTCATCACCTTGTTGTAGTCAAAGACTATGTCTTAGTGTGCAGTGCGGGATCTTGAGAAGCTTTCTGCTCGTCTGATGAAGTAAGTTTGGCAGAGTGTGACACTCCTATCTACTCATATGGCTAGACACCTGTGATCTATGTCTTCTTGTGTGTGCCCAACCATCACCTGAAGAGAATTTAGAGGAAGTTAGTGCTTGATTACAAGTCAATGTGACAAAACAAGGTCTTTCATTTATGCCACCAAGAACTAGTATTCCAAGTTTCATAACTCGTATGTTAACTCAAAGCAATTGAGCAGAAACTGTTTGGTAATTAATTTTAAGTCACTGCTTCCACTTATACTGCAAGTAATATTGAACGTGAACCGACTGACCCAAATGCAATTCTAAATAATTTTTATGTGCAGAAACCTTAATCCTATTGACACAAAAGTAATCCAATTGTATGTCTTCACAAAACATTCTACAACAATATTTGTCAATTTAACTCAAAGATTGATTATTGTTTTTTAGTCAGACAAACACAGAGATGGCCCTATATCGCTCACTTGATTTGAGAAAGGATTCTAACTTAGTTATTGTTTGGACACTTACTGAACACTTTTGGTCTGACTTTATAATGCAGCTGGTGAAAATATTAAAAGTCCCTTAATAATGGGCTTACAAAAACATAAAAAAATGTATTTGTTTAAAAAACAAAGGGCCATAACTCTTACAATATTTAAGTTTGTATTGAGCAGAATAAAAGGCTTTGCCTAAAATACAACCTTAAAACTATATTTACAAGTAAAACAAAAAATCTACAAATATGTTTTTAGTATCTGGTTTTTGAGAGTGAATGATCAGAAGAAAACATCACACATTCACAATCATATTAAATAATAATTTAGTTTTTTTAAATTATATTATATTTCAAAAACACTGCAAAAGACAAGACACTTACGTTTCAATTTCTTGATTTAATACAGTGATGATTATCAATTCTTATGAAGGGAGATGGGTCTTACACTCTAACCAGTGCAACTTGCATGTTCTTAGTCGCTCAGTTATTACCTTTCTTAAAATTCTCCTCTTGATCTGAGCCACGCCAAAATGATGGGAGATGCTTTTGTTTTTCCATCAGAATGTATAGCACCTCTGTGTTTCTGTTTGTCTCCTGAAATAGTAAAAGTTTATTAATATAATAATAACAATAATAATAATCAGTGACTTTTATTGAAATTATTTTCACCGATTGTGCCTTGCACATTGGGGAACAAAGTTGACTTCTGAGGAGAAGATTTTTCCATATAGACATATAGCAAAAAATAGCTCCGCACCCTGGAGCAATGTTTTTTATAATCAATATCCAGTGAAGAAAATTCATACAGGGTATTGAAACATATTTTGCTTCAAATGAAGACTTTTAACAAAGATAACTTAACTAGCTCTTCATCATATTAAATAAAAATTAACACAGTCTATGCCGCACACGGAGCCCCGCATTTGATCTTTTACCAAAGTTTGATTGAGAGTTTAGTTTCACATCGACAAGTCTTTACAGGTCTATTAAAGCTGCACTCTCACAGATTAACATTTTGAAAAAGGTTATATTTTTTATCTTAGAATGAACCAATGTATGCGAAAATGATGACAAAAAAATGTCTTTGAATTCCCGTCAAACATGTCCGAACCAAATTCAAACTATGGATAATCACTGTCATTCACGATGAAATTCAGCACTTCTTGCCCAGTATATATACCCTTACTTTAAGCAGAAGGCAAATTAAAACAAACACATTTGTCCGAAATTTAATCAAACTTTAAATGGTAGTAGGATTGTCATTTGTTCACGTAATTTTCAAGAATCAGGAAGTGGGGAACATTATAAAGCCATTTAACGATACAAACAAGACGATTTTCTATTGAATGTACAATAGTAGTACCGGGGTAATATGCAAATAGTTATTATCTCAAGAAAAGGACATCAAGACCAGTTCATTTACCAGTAGCATCTGACAGTCAATAATGGTTCTGAGTTTAAAGAGCATAATTTCATTTTATTGTTTGTTTAATCATTATATATTTAACACCAGTTGTGAAGAAGGAGTTATCATTATATAAGATTATATTATCTGGCAGTGGTTGAAAATGTAAAGTGAGACCAGTTTTTTACCTGTTATTGAACAAACTGTTATGTTGGCAGGACTGTCCTCCTCAGCAATGCAAGAACAGCAATGACTGGCTGGCACTCTGTAAAATGGCGATTAAAACATTTTGTCCAATTAAAACTGTCCCTTTCTAAACAATCCATCAGCAATATATATAAATGAGCTGCGCCATGTGGAAATGTATCTTGGGAAGTTTCCATTCCATGTAATGATGTCATAAAGATGAGCAGAAGACATTACTTACTATGCAGTAAAAGTTCTTACTTTAACAGTAAAGATATCTTTTTTGAGAAAATTTATCAAAGTGAGCTCTTTTATGTCATGTTTCTAAGTCTTGTACACATCTATGTTACATATATAAATAATAAACAGGAATAAAATGAGGAGTTGTGTACACACTTATTCCTCCTTATGTACTGTGTAACTCAAGAAAAACAATCCATAATTCTAGTAAATCTCTAGAATTCCCTTACTTTTCTCGCTGTACAAAAATGAATGAGGAGTTGCAAACAAGCAGGGCCATAAAACTTTTGCTATTTAAACTGTACCGCAACAGCAATTTAAAGACAGTGATACTCATTGATGGAATAGGCACTTAGACAGCTACATTTTCTGAGAAATGGAGATCAGACTAAATTCTCCAGAGATAATTTATAGATTTATTTGAAATAAAGAACATGTTACAGTGTTTGTGTTAAACTTGTTACTTAACCCTGATTTAACAAAATCATTACCTTCAAAATGGTGATAAAATAAAAACAAATATACCTTATTAAACACTGTTTACTATCACATCTGTACCCCCCCCCCCTTCTTACATACTTAAGCGGCTGTTACCAAAGTAAAGAATGAAAGGTCCACAAGGCCAATTATAAACCATGAACCATGAGAATCCTGTTTACTAATTTGATTTTAAATCACCCAAAAGGCTTTCTACACATAATGGTTCCTTAATTTAAATCTAGTCTCCAAAGGTGTCACAGTTGTGATTTCATTGAAAGACTTGAGATACGTTATTTAAAAAAATGACGACAGGAAAGCTTAAACGCAGAAGTCTGGCCGGGTATATGAGCCTGGAAATAAATACGCAAAAGCTCACCATGCTGCTAAGGAGTCTTATATAATTCCCGGCCCCAGTTCAGCTGGAGATGTTGATTCCACACGGCTGGAAAACCGGCCCGGTGCACCCAAGCTTCACCATCGGCAGTATCTGCAAGAGGAGGGTGTAAATCTGGGAAAACGCATTTATAATCAATTTGCGAAAGTTCTTATCCGTCATAAGTAGTGAACATGTATGTGGCTTATAGAACATCTGAAATTAAGTTTAATGAAGGAGACAAAGTTCGGTCTGGGATCTAAACCTGGATTTTGATGCTGAAATTGTAAGGGCCGAATTCAGAACATCCACTCTCACTCACACTCCAACCACATTCCCGTAAGGGACACTCAAATGATCACTTGAGTGGAATATGGGGAGTGACACTCAAGTGATCTGTTCGTATTCACACGCCTCGCTAACACTCCACTTCATCAAGTGAGCAATACAGTATATAATTATACACGTATGTTTACATGATCATATCGGATTATCTGTTTGACTATGGTGATGTTTACATTATACATTGTAAACATATGTTTATTTGAGATTTGAGTACCTTATTGTTAGTTATGGCAACAAACAAATGATAATAAGTGTTATTCTAAACTGAATTTACATTTTAAAACAATTGGTTAATAAAAATAAACGTTTTGGGTTGTAAATAACTGTTGCAAAATACGTTTAAATGCATGTTTTTTGTTGTCATTGTTGTTGCTGTTTTAAATATGTAGCCGTTTTCCATTGTATCACGTAATTTAAATATGTATTCATATATAATCTTGCTTTTGTATTCTACATAAAGCGGTCTTGGGCGTTTGAAAATAATATATGGAAGTTGAAAAAATGGAAGTTGAAAAAATAGCAGATGGATAGAATTAGCGAATGAATCTACTTCTTATGGGGAAATAACACCTCGGAGTGAAAAACAACTCAAGAAATGTAGGGGAAAATGGATGAAGATGACGATAATAATAATAATAATATATAATGATGATGTTGATGATGATATGGTGGTGTTGGTGTTGGTGGTGCTGCTGCTGGTGGTGGTGCTGCTGCTGATGATGATGATGAAAATGATAATAATAATAATAATAAATAATAATAATAATAATAATAATAATAGTAATAATAGTAATAATAATCCAGCTGAATGTAGGCTGGAAAATACATATCAATTCCCTTACCACGCTATGAAGTTAGCGGCCTGGCGGCCTAGCCGCCTCATGTGACTAGCGGCCTAAAATTGTTTCCTATTCCAAAGCATTTTATATGCGTTCTTTTCTAAAACAATGATAAATTAAATGTCCTTTTCATAAATCAACATCCTTTAGCGAATATCAGCATTTCCCCCTTTTCATGGGCTGCTGGATGAGTTTTGGGGATTTTTAGGCCGCTAGGCCACCAGGCCGCCAAGTTCACGCCGCAAGACCGCTCAAGCGTGATGTATTTTGCATAGGAAAACAATTATTTTAGCATTGTTTTAGAAGAAAACTCATATAAAAATGCTCTGAAGTAGAAAACAATTTAAGGCCGCTAATGTACGACTAAAAACATTGATTTATCTTATTTTCCATTTAAACCTTGAAATAGATAACAAATTTAGGCCGCTAGTCCGTCAACCTCACGCCGCTAGGCCGCTAACTTCATGCCGCTAGGATGCTAACTTCACGTACCTTTAGCTGCCTGTCTTTGCAGCCATTGATGAATTGCAAACATCAACATTGCTGGGGGTTCAAGATCATTGCGAAACAAAACAAATATATGATAGGCGCATCCTTTTGAATTTGTTTTGTTTATAGATGGCCACGTTATTGAATGAACATGTACTTCAATGGATTATCCCGGTCTCTTAAATATTGTCTGGGAACGAGCATGTCCCTTATTTGTTCCAAATATTTGATATATTTCATCTTTTCTACTTGCCATGTACTTTTTTCACATACACTCATTCAATTCCTATTCACAACCAATCCTCGAGGGCGGTTCAAGTGGCCTAGCCGAGCACTCACAAATGTCCCACTCACGCAAAACACTTGAGTCTCACTCACACCTGTGAATACGGATATACCTTTCACTCGAAAATATCTCGACCGTTATGTGATTACAGAGGATTAACTCATTGAGTGTGAGTGAGAGTGATTGTTCTGAATTCGGCCCTATGTTTTGTTCAAATGAAGTATAAACTTACAGTGAGTACAGAGATATCTTGAAGTCCAGATTTATCGCTTACCTGAAGTTCGTAGGGCTACAATTGAGAGCTTTTCTGTAAATTGCAGGAACTGTCCCCATGAGCCTATTGTCTGTTAGGGGAATGGTGGCTTAGGTGATTGGTGGTACCACTCTGCATTTCTTATCCACACAAAACACAGTGTATCTGAAAATGACAGAGAATGGCCATGCACTTATGAAAGCTATGCTAGAAATACGCCGTTATGAGTGTATCAGATGACATTTCCACACAGAAATTGTGAGGCCTCCAATACAGCAGTACTGACATCAATGACGAAAACATATATATCTGTCATGGAGCTATGCTGGTTCTGTGGCGTCAAAACCACTGCAACTGGGCAATTCACTAGAAACATCTTTTCAGAAAAAAGAAACAACCAATACTGGTAGCCTTTGTCACCCAGTGAACACCCAGAGCATCTAGTTACTTTGAGCATCTATTTACTTAGAAGTAGCCACATTAAGATCTCAAATTAACAAAAAAGTGTATCCGTAAGCTTTCAAATACTGAACGAAGTGCAACTTTAAGGGGGGCTGCGAGCAAATATTGTCAAGGGCAGAAATCTTGCAGAAGTTTGAAAAAGATTATGCAAAGCTCTAGCTTGATGATTTTGGCCCAATTTCAAATTGTTACTCAGTAACACGGCGGCGTAAATTTAATCTAACATCAATATAGTTACACAGGAAAATAAGAAATAGCTTTAAACTCTCTAACATTCATGGCAGAGTGTCTGATGACGGTCCAGTATGCCAAAAGGATGGAGAATATGTGAAGCATGCACATACACACCTTTACAGCCCAACATTTGGTTATGGTTTCACAGTTATTCATTTACACAAACTCACAATCAATCAATCAATCAATCAATGCACACCCACCTGGAAAGGTACGACATCCTTTGGAAGAGATGAATCTTGCAGTCTGGTAGACGGTTGCTGACTTAACTTTATTGTCCCAAGCAGCAACTGCAATTAGATAAACATGTTGATGTTCGCACTAAAACAAAGCTTAGTATTGAGTAAAATTAAACATGCAGCCTGTTGGCTGGGGTAACATATCTAAATCCCCAAATGGATGATCTGATCCCAGCCAACAGATCAGCGAAACACGAATTGTATTGCGTGTCCGGGGGGGGGGGGGGGGGGGGGGGGGGGGGGGGGGGGGGGGGGGGGGGGGGGGGGGGCAAAGCCGGCACACACAGTTCATTCTCAGTTTGCATGTTGTGTACTGAAAAGTTCCAGCTTTCCATGACACTCGCAATAAACCTATCCATGAATTAAAACAAATTAACAAATAACTACCAGGTAATTATGGAAAAATAAATGTCATTTTTTACTTGATTGATAAATACAACTTGTATTGCAGTCAAACTGGATAAAATATCAGAAAAATGTGTCCTGTTCCAAAAAGTGTGTTTTGAAGTTGCAGACAATAGTCCAAAGACCAAGAATTTAAGTGTTTAGACAGGGGCAGGCAAATCTTAAAAAAAATGTCAAAATTTTAAAATTTAAATAAAACTAAAATTGTACAAACCTTATATAAATCATGTGTACACTTGAAAATACATACAAGGATACAATGTACACATAATCAAACGCTACCTGAGAGAATCATTTTTTTCCAAGAACTACTTGAAGGGGTACTGTGACCCGCAAGCATTTCGTTGTGGGCGCACCTTTAAACCTCTTTCCCGCACATTAATTAGACACATCTTATGTTTTGTCAGTGCCGGTTTTGATGACCAGTATAAATCTAAAAGCAGTTTTTCTGCCAATATTTACCCAAATGATTTGGATGAATGCTTAACAAGAAAGTGCAGTGTACACAATCAAATAAAGTATTTAGTGTTCCAGAAATAATGAACAATCTGAAATCTGACCTCTTACATTCCTTATTTATGTATTGCTACTGAATAAGGAGGGGCTGGCCATGACAAGTTCAACTAAGTGGGAGACGTGAATAATAAACCACAGTCAGTGAAAAGGACATTTATTCAATGTCAAAACAAAATAATAAATACGAGTTTGACATCCTCGTAACATATTATTCACGACTAGCACATTGGGCGTCCAAATAACTGCCCAATGATGAATAACCGTGTAACAATAAAACCAAAATATACTAGATCAAATGCCTAGACATGTATATGTTTAAAGAAATGACGTATAAAACAATACACAAACAACATAGAAATTAGTTGATTGCACTACAAATATACAACATAAAGAAATGCATAAAAATAATATATACATAGATTATTTAAATATGTACGGAGGTGGATTGGGAGGTGGAGGAATATTATGCAAAATATTTTGCTCAAAATATACAATCACGTATCTCAGAAGATTTTTCTAGAATGGCTGACGCGGGAGGCTAGCGATAGGCTGACACCCACCACGTGACCACTGGTCACGACTTGGAACGCTGATAAGCCAAGCACACACCATGTGACCACTGGTCACGGCGTGGAACGCTGATAAGCCACACTTTGGATGTAACCGGTTAAACCCGCACATTTAGCAAGGGTGATTCAGTTCAACCCGCAGATCCATAAAACATTTTATGTCGGCATAAAATTATATATATTCACAAAGAGTTAAGTTCAAATTTAAGCAACAAAAATCACATTCAAGCAGAATAATTTCAAGCAAAAATGAGCATGAAAATAGAAACCAACTGAATTGTATTTTCAAATGTTCCATCCGTGTTTGTTTATCTTTTTTTGATTCAAATGGTAAAAAAATGGTGCAAATGTGAGAAGCTCTGAAGAAGAAAACTGATATATAAATAGAAATAGTGATGAAATCACTGACATTATGTTTACTTAGCATCTAAAGCAACAGACCAACCAGACCTACCAGTATGCTAATCTATATTTAACTGCTAAATTTTAAAAACCCTAAACATACAGATAAGATCTGTGGCGCAGTTGTTTACATTGTGTGATTAAAATGCATATATTTTTGGTGGTGATTAGTTTAAATCCAAGATTTGTTTTCAGAAGATCAGCAATAATGTTTTTTCTTTGTCTCAATGAAAAATGTAATGTTCAAGTTCATAAGCGCTGTTTTATCTGAGAATTTCCCTGGGTGTGAACCGCTTACTGTGTCCAAGTTATCCAAGCTGGATCTAAGACATTACTACAATATGGGCAATTTGCTCTGCCATTTTTATAGATAATTGTGTATTCCAAAGGTATTCTTTTGGTACATTGAACTTACAACAATATTTGAACTCCTGACGTCCAGCACCGCTGTCAGATTATCTAATCCAACCACTATGCCATTGCATGCTCTTAACTGAACGAAAGATAAATGAATACTCACAATTTTGAATAGTATTTTTTTGGTCACCGATAGCAACCTTATAACCCCACTTTAACATGTCTTCCCTATTGGCAAACAGAGAATTTTTAGAAAATTTGTTATCTGATGATCCTGTAAATTTTGTGTGGATAGACTAAATACTGTTCGAATTTAGCAAATCAAAACTAACATTTGGGTTTTATTCAGTGTAGACCCCAAAATATCAATTTTGATTTATAAGTATGTAGGTTTGTTCAAAGCTCAGTACAGTTTACTTTACTTGTTAAGTTATCCAATTTCTGTAAATAAATGTTACTAAACTTGACTATAAAATACTGTAGGGGGGCGTGTCGTAAAGTTAAGAAAAAATCCAAATAATGCAACAGTCAATTGCAGCATGGGCCCCCAAGGTCCTACTAATAGCGGGGACTTTGACTTTCGGTCCAGCCAATCCCAGGTAAAATTCCCGCTCTGCACAGACAAACAGCTGGTAAAAGCCCTGTCAAATGAATTATGGTCATTTCGTAACCGCTCATTGTTGGTCATTTCGTAACCATTGTGTTAGTCAATTCGTAACCGTTAAGAAATCGAATGGTCATATCTTAACCGTTGACTCCTATAATTATGAGGAATTAATTTAATACCATTTGAATTTACAAAATAAGTTTACTGTAAGTATAAAACATAAAAATAACAACATAAACAAAGTTAAATCTAGTAGTTGTATTCCTTCTTTATTCCTAATAGTGTAGTGCGAACTAGTGTAAACTCTGAAACTATGACAAATAGAAACATTCACACTAGCTATTTTTTTATGTTGCGAAGGAAATATTATAAGTAGGCTGAATATTAAATGTAATAATTTTTAATTCATAGATGTTCTACCATTGAGAGGAATTGTGACCTTAACCCAATATTTTTTAAATATAGACCATATAACTTTAGAATTTCATTTTTTTAAATTGCATAGAAGTATTGTAAAATGTAGCGAGTTTGCTGAATGAGAGTATGCGCTTTTTATATGCTTATTGTATTAAAAATGTGCCCATATGTTTAATTTTGTATCTTGTTATTGGAAATTAATACATTGGAAACTCACTAAACCGGACAAGGTCCGGACTGGGCAAAATTTCCGGTTTAGTGAGGATTCCGGTTTAGTGGGGATTCGATGTACGGAGTAAGTTTACTCAATATATTAACTGAGTTAACCTTTAAAGGCTTTTGTCCTCTAGGACAGTTCAATTCTCCGACGTTTTAGACGGAGGTTTAGACATGATTAAAGCACTTGCAAAAGTGATAAGCATAATTAAACATTTCTGCGTTTTATAACCATCTTTTTTCCAAGTCTTGAAATAAAACAACTATCGTAATTTAATGCTTGTTTAGTATGTTTGATAGTTTAATTAAAGCACCGCTCTTATTTGATTCAATCATAGAAGTCTTTAGATAAAACAACCCTTCAAAATGATCACTAAAAAAACGTTTCTAGTTCTTTATTTTCTGCAACAAACAAATAAATGTTTTCATCAATTTTCTTTTCACAAGTTTGATTATCGTTTGATTATCGCGCAACAGTCAATCCACAGCGCAATCATCATTATCGATTATCGTGTTAACACAACATCACAGGTGTAATATTTAACGACGTACCGGCTGTCAAAACAAAGTGACACGTGATTCGCGAATTCCTAATACACAGAATTATTTTGACATGTTTGAACAAAACGTCCGGTTTTGTAAGGTAAAATTACGTTGACAACTAACACATTTTCTCGATTTTTTGTCCGGTATCCGGAATTCCGGGGTTCCGGTTTTGTAGGGATTTTTTACATTGAAAATAGAAGGGGAAAACCGGGACTCTGATAAAATTCCAGCATCCCGAGGATTCTGGTTTTGTGGAGATCCGGTTTAGTGAGTTTCCACTGTACCATAACTAATAATTTTAGGCTGTTTTTTGTCGGTTTCGGATATAAAGTATGCAGAATATGGATCAATTGAGAAAAGAACAGAACAAAATTTTGTTCGTTTTCAACAATTCAAACAAATATAGTCAATGAAATAGTCAAGAATGATCATTTATGTAAACGTAATTTTACTCAAAAATACATCGCGATCAGTCTTAAATTATTGTTTTAAGTAAGCAAAATGTAAGAAAATAATTAACATATTTTGGTAGTATAACAAATCATTTCTAATTTACCATGATATATATTATCTAATAACTATTGAGTAACATAAATTATTGGCTTGTTACTAGTGAGAATTTGAGTTAATTGGTGTCTTGGTTGCTGTGCCATATACATCCAGGTTCGAACAATCACTTAACGAGGTGCTAAGTGTACTATTTATCACCTTGTTAAATGGTGGTTACCATACGAGCAATTGATTTTTTGACGGTTACGAATTGACTAACAAAATGGTTCCAAAATAACCATGATTCAGCAGTTACGAAATGGTAAGGTTACGAAATGACCAGATCCCCGTCAAATGCCCCTGGGACATCCTAGGTTAGGCCCATTCCCTGTTTTCAGCGCAAAAACAATAACACTGCATTCACTCAGCACTGCCGGTCCACCTGGAACGTAAAAACATGGCCCATTTCCCCTGCTATCTCTGGTATAAACAAGACCTGCCTGGGGGCCATGATTACAATTGACTGGTGCATAACTGTGGCAGAATAAGGGAAATATTTTATTGTTGCATTTATTATCAAATATGAAAATTTAAGACACATGCAAAAAGCCACAATACGAATTGGTGATAGTGTTCGTTCTGTTCTGCTATTCAAAGGTGATGAGAATGACTAATGACATGACATTGACAAACAAAATGTAAGGCATTTGTATCATTTCGTCTTTTATTTATTAAAATCTGAGATGTTAAGGGAGCAAATCCCTTTTTAGATTGGAACATACCAAATAATAAGCGACGATGTAGTGGTAAACCAAGTTTGCTAGAAATCAATCGAGTTTCTCCAAATACAAGCAAAAATTACACCGGATGTTGATACTAGTGATTTAGTTTCGGATGAACAAAATCCGGATAAATCATTTGCTTTTCATCCAAAGGGTGGACGATTTATACTACTGTACAAAAGTCATAAAAATAAACGAAAAAAAACGTTGAATATGTATTTTAAACACTTACCAAGTTACCATTCTCTTTCCGTAAGAGATGAACGCCATACTGCATAATTGCACGGAGATGGTACCACGGAGATACCCGAAAATTTCCGTTATATTCCGGAAAGTTAAATTTCTGTATACTTGAAAATTTGGATGCTGGTGGTACACGAAATATCGAATTTCCTTATTTCTGTTTTTTATGGAATGAAACTTCGGGATAAAATACAATAGGCTTTAAATAAAGTAAAACAAATAAAAAATGCTTAGTATATAGCTATTTTTGACCAAAATTATGATTTTTTCCCTGGTCGCCTTAATAGCTATTTTTATGGATACACAAATATACACACACAAAAGTTTAAGAATATTTTTTTTAATATTAAAAGATAATAAGATTTAAAACAATGAAATGATCTCGTAAATAAACATTCAAGCTTATCAACTTACTGTCAATGGACATTTTTATTGACATTTGATACATCAAATCTGGACTGAAAATATTAAGGAGACCAATTTTTGTCGCCTTAATCCAGCGGTCCCCATAATGCCTAGATTAATATATATATGGTCACCTTAATATCTGTAGTAGATTATATATAATTAATATATATATATATATATATATTATATAATATATATAATATATAATATATATATATATATATTGACACCGAAGACATTCATTAATAATTAAAGCCATGTCAAGATACGCAGCATATCACTTATCTCAATTTTGAATACATGCGATGAATTAAAAAAAGATATATGATGTTTGTTTTGTAATCAGGATGTTAGTACAATTAAATGGACAATGTTGCTGAGTTGCTGGTTTGATAACTTGAAATTAATTACTCGAATATATTATGTAGCGCCTAAGCACTTCTGTGTTTGAGTGCAAACGACCTTTAATAAATCGTCCTATTTGATAAATTATGCTTATGTCAAGTGTCCACCATTCTCTTACCCGACAAAATGTTAGCTATTGGAGGTACAAATCCACACGATAGGTAGTCTGTGTTTTAAATCTTGAAATGCAGACTTCAAATATTGAAATACTGCCACTTCATATCAATTCGACTGTACAAATAATATGAAGTCTAAATTGCAAACAAATAATACGAGGAATAAAAAGACAAGTATGTTCTGTTCATGAAATCTTCTTTAAAACCAAATATATCACAAAATTGTTTTTAATGGTACACTGCCTTTTACTTTATTAATTGATTTATTTACGTTATAGTAATAATGAGAGTTGCGGACTATGGTAGTGCTAAAAGACGCATTTTTCATCATTGTATACCAAATAAAACACGTTTAAACACAACAAACGATCAAGAATGCCCTACTATGTAGACTACTCTCGTAGTAAACCCTTCCCTCCCCTCCTTGCATTCCGAATTCGTCGAATGTCGTTTTTAATAAATGCTAAGACCTTTTCATACCATATAAAATCCTTCAATGCGCTTACTGGGTAAGAATTATCAAAAGGTACTTAAAATAAAATAGATATACATCTTTTAAAAGCAAAAAATAGACATAAAAGCGATATGCAATGACGATGAAATAAATAATATATTAAAGTAATGACTTCGTAAGGCTACACTATTAGGTTTGGCTCTTTTATTCTGCTGTAATGCAATTTCAATAAAACAGTCGCTTTAATTGGACGAAATGTGTTTAACATTCTTATCATATGAGCTAAATATTTTATATTCTCATATATGTACATGCATGTGTACTCAAATCAGGTGTACAGGGACTGCGAAACTGCTGCTAAGGACGATTTTTGAGGCACGCGGGCTGTCCTTCGGAGCAATATGCATGTGAAAAACTACAGAATAAATCGAATTCTCGAGCCATGCATCATCGGACTTCCAGCACTCATATTACATAATCGACCTTGCCCATAACTTGTGCCTGCCACAACAAAATCGCGAGATGAGACCTTTTTACTCCTAGGTAATACGTCACATTTCAGCGTGGAAAGCTTTCATTTAGCAGCAGTACTTTAACGCATGACGACGGTCGTCAAAACAAGTGTTTGTGCTTTCATACGGTTGTTATGTGGTAATTCTTACTTCATATAAGTTAATTTACTAAGACAGATTCTGACTATTTCAACATAATTATGTCAATATATTTACAGAAAAGTTGATTTAAGCGGGTTTCGGGACGACACCCTCTCTGTTCAGTACAACTTTCTGATTGACGAAGAACAGATGACAGAGAAGGGTGGAGCTGGCATACACGGGCTTGATGCAGTGAACTCGCTTGTTAATTACGCTCTTACATAATATGGGCACAGGGAGCGAGTGCAAGGGCGGTCCAGGACTTTCTAAATGGGGGGGGGGGGACACAACTAAATATAAACATATCAGACTTTTTTGAATGCATTATTTTAATCATATAATGACATTGAATTAACATTTGTCTTCACTGTCAATTAATTAAAAATATATCATTTACTGAGATAAAACTTTCAAAAAAAAAGAAAAGATATCTAACCGTTCTGGGCAATCGAACCAGGGTCGACTGACTAACAGGCAAAGTCGTTAACTACTCGTCCACCTCAGACACACATATTTATGCTTTAAACTTAGTGCTATATTAACCTACACTACAGTATAGCACTCAACGATACTGTAGGTACTTCGGATGTCATTGTTATAAATTTAAGTTAACTGAAATAAAAACAACCTGACATCAAATTCCAAAAGGTTGTCAAATAAATTATTATGTATTAATTTCCAAAGGCTCTAGCATAATTCAGAGAACTAGACGATAATAAAGGCCTAAATGGAAAGATTCAAAGCGGCAACGTTTTGAATTTAAACTTTTGTTAAATGCACGTCATGCACATACATATCTTGTTGGCACACAATGACATTATTAAAAGCAATGACGAACATATAATGTGCACATGTTAACAGTTTAAAACAACTTTTATTCTGGTTTGTGTTATGTTCTAAAAACAGTAAACTTACGAGTATAACTGCAGCCATCATTGTCTACTTTTGATCAGCTGTATGTGTTAAATGCGGCGCCGATTTTTTTATCAAATGCTCGGGCCCCGATGTCATTTTTCAAAAGACTTTTTCGTTTTGTATACTATAATTTACTCGATAATCAGGTTGTTTATTTGCTCAAATGCTTATATAAAAATTAAATTGTGACAAAACAACTTATTTGTACAGTTAAATCAATAAAGATGTGCCCCAAAATAACATTACTTGTCGGCCCGCTTGTGGGGGAGGAGGCACGGGCCCTATGTGCCTCCCCCTCCCCCCGGTTGATCCGTCACTGCGAGTCATTACTCTTCATGCGGCCACTTGTGGCTGTTATTCACTTATTATGGTCGTAGATGAATTTAGATAGCGTGATTTAAGTGACAGTCAACGTAAAATATGCAAATATTTCAAGTTATGTTCATTAGTTGTTCTAATTGAACTAATTATACAAACCATTATTGAAAAACCATTAATGTGATCATACAACAGGGGTTCGTTTACGAAATACGTTTACTATTGTGCTTTGCCTTGATATTGATTGCAGACAATTTGTGATAAATATTCCATTCACAATCTTTATCTGATATCGTAAATCCTCGTTTTGTAATGTACAATAAAGTGTCAGGATTTGTCATCAGTTTCATGGAAAAATGATAAGAAATGATATAGATGTTTACATATATTGACATTGTTTTCTAACGGAAATTGCCGATTTAAATCAATTGCAAGTGATGTGCATGCAGCTTGGAAAACATTTGGAAACTGTTCTTTTAGTAATTACAGGTAAGTGTACGCTTGTAAGATATTGTCGATATGTTTTATTAAATTAGATGATGTAAGTTAACGTCCTCATTGATTGGCAATTTAAGCTATTGTCGATGCTATTTTTAAACATATTTAAAATATACACTCTCAAATGTATGCAACTTTGAAGAAAGTGTTTTGATTTAGCATACAATTAAGCTTGAACTTTTAAGGCACGCTTTTTAATTAAGCACATACGGATCCGCGTTGCAATTGGCGTATGAGTGTACGTTTAGCCCAAAATCTAATTCCTCAAAATTTCGCATATGAGTCTTACAATAATAGCTCAATAATGCATGTAATGTTCACACCACACTCTGTAAAATGTTATCTGTATAAGGTAGGCATCAATTAATGGCACTTTAATAAAAATCAAAACCTCATGCGTAGGATTGCGTATAACCTTTAAGATAATGGTCCTAGCGGTGTTTCCAAAGTTGTGTGCGTGCATGCGTGCGTGCGTGCGCGCGGGCGTGCGTGCGTGTGTATTTTGTTACATTTAAGACACGTTATGAAGATTGCTGCCTCATAATGGATTCTTTTAAATTTAGGTCAGCCAGTTTTTTACAAATAGTAAACATGTAGTAGTTTATGCCCATATAAAACAACTAAGTAAACGCTGAAGGCATTCGATAAATGTCTGGGCTGTAAAGGGAACGACTGCAAAATGATTTGCTTTGAGTTTGTAATAAGAAACCCTATCAGCTATTAGCTTGTTCAGTCTGCATAATTGTACGTTCTATTCATTTGAGTGAATTGATTATCTATAAACCTATGCTTTTATAGAAGAACAATATTATCAACTAAGCTATACCTAGTGTCGTTTCGTTCCATGTATTTTCGATATTGATATTAGTGTAAATTTAAATCTTATGTATTTGTTTAAGGTAAAAACTGCTCATCATGGATTTTAAAGAGAGAAGAAAGATGTTCGAGCTGAAGGGAAGGTAATGTTAATGTTTTTTTTTATTTTGCTTTAGTACTTGTGTGCTAAATAAACCGTACTTTATTATTATTTCAATTAATAATATTTTTGTATTTGTAGTGGCTTATGATCGTGCTACTTTGTTGATCAATGTTAATGCAAGCTAGCGATACACTCCTAAATTAATTGAAATTCCCCCTGCGGAATATAGCTTAGCTTTTAGTGTCCGTGTTAATGCAGTTACCCCAAAATTTACAAATAACGACGTTGTGATATGTTACATATTTAAGTCTCGCGTGTAGTGTTTCGTTGTTTTTATCCGTGTGCTTATTAGCAGAAATTTGGTAAAGGTATACGCTGATTGGCTTGCAAGAAGTGTCTATAGTGTTATTTTCAAAATTGCTTAAGAAGACGGAGGTGTAATGACTTCGGCTAAATATGATTATATAATCTGCAAGTCAGATGTGCTGTATTTGGTTGCAGTGTTTATGAGCTAATGATGTATCCGGGTGCCTTTAAAAACGTAAACCTTGGATGTTTTTAAAACATATTGAGACTTATTTAAATCATGAACTTACAGTGCTTTTCTTACATCTCAACGACATCAATCTAGCTTGCACTTAACAGCACGAAACTCATCGAGCGTTTTTATACTCTTATCTAAAGTAGTATTTGAAGTTGAATTTGCATAGAGTGGATCTCCAAATTCTTTAATAAATAAATGTGCATATGTTCAGACATGCTTTTGTTTAACGTGGCTTTAAGATAGCATTTACGTCAAAGGCGGGGACAAAGGGATATTTGATCAGAAGGAGCAATTTGTTTTAACGACGTTTTTTTTTATATTTACTTATATACATATATTGCCACTATACATACATATAACTATGTGCATGTCCACGTCAATGTACAAAACATAATAAATAACAAAACAATATTTTGACCATGTTAGTTCAACTTCAAATTTTAATTACCACTAAAAATAGGATTTCATTTTACTTCCTGGTACCGGAACTCTCATTTAATGACACACAATTAAATCTTAACAGCGGTTTTGAAAGGAGAAACCCTGCGTCCTTTCATACGGTGGGTTGCATTTAACGACTGATTCGATCGGTAAGCGGTTATCAGTTTTCCACATAAGCCATAAATATCGAAGTTAGAGTGTATAGGAGATGCTTTGAAAGGAGTAAAATTCGTTGCATTAGACCAAGAAAACATATTTATTGTTTCGTAGGCACGTGCTCCGAGAAATAAGTACTTGAAGCGCGAAATGTTATCTTATTTGACTTGTTTGCATCTTTCATTGTGCTTCAAATGAAATCAATTTGAGATTAATCAACACTTTCATCAGGTCAAGATACGATTTTAAAGCTATGAAATAT
Organism: Mya arenaria; assembly: GCF_026914265.1. Classification (NCBI taxonomy): domain Eukaryota; kingdom Metazoa; phylum Mollusca; class Bivalvia; order Myida; family Myidae; genus Mya; species Mya arenaria. The sequence continues at coordinate 56,890,443 of NC_069122.1, read as the reverse complement.
AAATTATTGCTGAAAAACATAACACACCTTTTACAAGTTTGCACGAAAGCTAGATAAATGATTGTTTTAAAATCTCAGGATTCAAGAAATAATATTGACATAAATAAGAAAATTCTCAACACTGCAATATAAGTTGTCAACATTTAATGATTAACATACTTTTACACAAACATCTTTTCTGATAGCAGTTTTTGCGTTATAAAAACACCTCAAACGCCCTGTCCAAACATACATTGTTTCTTTATTTGTGAATCGAAATATCCAAGTATCTAATCGAGTATATTGTACAATGTCAATTGTGGTCTGATCAGCTAGAAATGCAATTAAACATTCGATGCAAACAGATTGATAATCGGAAGCAAAATCGGTTCGTTTTCGAACAAAGCAATCGAATATCATGGACATGGTCATGACATTCAGTTTCGAGTAATTGAAACTTGCATAATAATCTGCAATAAACTCCAGTCATACATGAAAAACCATACAGTACTTGATTGATGGAATTGTTATATTACTTTGCAAATTAATATTTTATCTTTCTTTAAGCAAAGCTCCGATACCACAACAAGAGGCACGTGGTAATAAAACGGCCGGGTATGTTTGACATAATGAACTATGCATAAAAAGCAATGTAAAACAATAAATTGATTTATGTTAATTAAATATCATGTCTCTGAGAATGAAATGTAGTGTAACAACAAAATATTTATACTGTTTTAGTAACTCATTCACAACAGTTCTAAAATTACCAGATGCATGTTTGCAAATGGACCGACTAGTATATCATGGTTCAACTTAAAAGTTGATTTCGTCCTTTTCTTATTTCAGTGCCAATGCTGTTAATGTAAAGCTTGCAGACAAGTAAGTACTTCACCAAGAAATACAAATCGTGATTTTCGAGAAAAGCTTTTGAACCAACTGTTCATTACATACTTACAGGTTCGATAGTTAATATAACTAGATTTATTATTATGAAGTGATTAAGTTGTCAAAATCGTTTTAAATTAGGACGCTGTTTTATTCTCTTAACTCAAGTGATTAGTACGGCAATGTTATCCAAATGTAACAAATATGGAGTTATGCAAGCTACTCCATAAATGATAGAAACACGTACCTTATCAGAAAGTGCATAACAATATGCCAACATCGCAACATGTCATTCTAGGTACAAACTCTCAATATTCAAGAAACCATTACCACTTATCGTCAAACACGATGATGGTGAAGGAAACGCACTGTCTTACAACCATGATACTCTTGAGGAACTTAGCCAAATTGAGGAGCCATTATGTGTCATAGCTGTTGCTGGATGTCTGAGGACTGGAAAATCGTACCTTCTTAGTCGCCTTGTACAGAAGTGTGGCCGTAAGCTCAAATTACTTAGTGATAGAAACTAAAAAATGTCTTTGTTGTGAAGGTGTCTTAATCTATGGATTTATGTCCCGTATCCGTCCCGGAAATGTGGTGGTAGTTCAAATTACCTATAGCTTTCGTTTTATATTTTAGATATGGTTTAAAGTGGCAAAAATAAGTATTATTGTCTAAATGTCTACATAAAGGTCGCATTAAACAAGGAAACCACTGAGGGTTCGGACGTATTCAATCTGATTTAACATAAGTTAACGGAAAATTGGCTGGTTCCATTGGATATATATAAAATCAAAATAGGACACTGTTTGGAATGCTATAATTAGTGAAGCGACTGACAATTGTCACAAGTAACGTTCTTATCTTTTGTTCAGGAGGTATTGAACCTCATTTATGTTAGATAATTAATATTGGAGAACACAAAGGTTTGTATTTATTATCGGGGGCTTTGTTAACGATCGTGTCTGCGGGTGTTTATCTGATCAATAACGCATTTTGAAAAGATCGATCAGTCTTCAATTAAACCCGAGATGTATTTGTGAGGACGACTTGGCTAACACTGCGCTTATTTGATATCCGGTTGCGATGATCATAAGTTACTGAACGAAAAGAAAATATTTTGGTATAATTTATCCCACAAGTATTATATTAAATATTTCGTATTTGTTTAAATGAAGTCTAAAGTAATCGGGTCATTTTTATCTCGTTGATAATCATGGAACAGATGGAGTTATTCTAGTTTTAGGAGAGTCGTTCACTGTTGGGCACTCAGTAAAGGCACAGACCCAAGGAATATGGATCATGTGCAGGCCTCATCCGACTCAAGAAGGAAAGATCATTGTTTTTCTCGATACGGAAGGAATCGATGATCCAGAAAAGGTTTGCCTTATACATTAAAAACACAATTTTTTATGAAGCCTCAAGCCTAACATTTTAAAGTCAATACATATAGTTATCATATGCATGTATAACTACATCCTGCGTTCTGTGCTTGCCAGGTATTCTTTAAGTTCTTAATCAGAAGGAATGGATTAATTGAAGTTAAAAACAAGCACTTGTTTACCACGTCCACGTATTTTGTTAATACTTTGAAGCAATTAGTTAGCAATTAACCGTTCCAATTCTTTACTACGCAGGTTGCATTCATTGCATTTTGTAAAATTTGCGTAATGTAATTGCAGGTTGAAATTCAAGAAGACACTTGGATATTCCTTATTGCAACGTTGCTGTGCAATGTCCTCGTCTACAATACAAAAGGCGTCTTTGATGCATCACACATCAGCAAGTTCAAGTAAGAAATTGTATTTTAAGAAGAGCAGGAGCTAGTAATAATAAGTTGACATCTGTTGTCGTTATAATGAGATTGTTACGTTTCATATATCGTGTTTAACATAGCTAAAAATATATTACGCTAAATATCAATATATCAACATTGATTCGATTACAAAATGATTCTGTCAAATTTAACTGTTGCTTGTCTAGCTTAATTTGTATGCCTGAATGGTAAGATAAATTATACTAGAAAATAGTCTAATTAACAACACAATATGTTTGATCAAGGCATAAAACTAGAGTATGCGGTGTTTGTAAGAACGTTGGGGAGATGCAAAAAAAGAGACTTGTTTAAGGTCAGCCTTAATGGTTAATATCATAAATAACTACATTGTTAAAATAATAGTACATTGTTGGCTATTAATTTGTACTTTACAGATTTCTTAAAGTGGTTCAAAATAACGTGACGGTTGCAAAAGGTGCAAGTGAGGACGACAGTTTTCTTGATTTCTTCTTTCCAAATTTCGTTCTCGTTTTACGAGACTTTACACTGATTTCGGAAACATCTTCTGAGGAAATACTTGAAAATCGATTAGTGTACAAGACGGGGAAATCGGAGAGTATAAAAGATTACAACGAACCTAGGCGCCTTATTCGAAGATATTTCAAGAAAAGAACATGCTTTGAAATCCCAATCCCATGCACAAAGCCCGAACAATTGGAATCAATGCCGGATTCTAAGATTGACAAAGACTTTTTGCAACGAATGAGCGACTTGCACCAATACCTTTGTGAATGTAGCCCAAAAAAACTCATATCAGGAAAGCCGTTAAACGGAAGAAGTATGTAACAAATCAATTTCCGATCAACTATGTATTACTATCTTTGAAGGGATTAGGGTCCCGTTTCATCAAATATGTTCTGTCTGCGTTAGGTAAAAGAACTTGTCATGCTCAATAACAATGCGAATTGATGGCGTCATAACTTGTTATATGTTCGTGACCTAATTTTCTTTGTATAAACATTATGTCCAGAATTTCGTTGAAAATATTAGAATATATATCGTATTTTTTACGAGATAAAAACAAAACATCAATGATAAAGTTCATGTAAAGGAAAGAAAAGTTACCATTTTTGCAATCTAGATGATATTCCTATTGTTTATGATTAGTTGATAAATAAGCCACAACGTTCTTGAACTAGTTTAAAAATAGATTTTAAATCACCCAAAATGCATCAAACTATGATTTTATAAAATGATAACTATATTTCAACCAATGTCTGTCTTATTCTAGTGCTGAGAACAATGATAATAAGCTACATGAATTCCGTGCAGGAAAACACGGCACCGTGTTTAAACGATGCTATGAAACTGATGGCAGAAGAGGAAAATCAGTTTGCTGTAAGCAAAGCGTCAGAATGCTACCAAGAAGAAATGAAGAAAAGGATTAACATACACATGCCAAATGAGAAAGGGCTTGAGAGATATCACAATGATTGCATGCATGTTGCTGTCAAGAAATTAAAAGAATTAGTTGTGTTAGATGACGGAGATATATTTCACAGAAGAGCGACAGTAAGTATGCATTTCTATATAGGACGTTACAAATTATTAGGCATTTGATCAAGAAGATATAAACTGTTGAGATAACATTTGGTTGGTATATTTGGTGGAAAAGTATAGCACACCAAGATTGTTATTTTACTAGTGTCAGTTTCATCTTACACATTTGTGTACGCTGAACCTAAGAGCATGATAAACAAATGATTGAATTGTTTTATGAACATTTCATTTTCAAACTCCTTCTTCCGATTCTTTAAGGAATGTTTCGAAGACAATTTGCAACAATTCAAATCAATCATAGATAGAGACTCCCTTGCCAAATGCAAAAGGTCTTTAGACAAGCTTGATATGAAAATTCAACTGAAAATCAGAGAGAACAAGTATGCTCATTCGCATGGTTACAGCGAATACATTGAAGACATCAATACACTTGTTGATGAATTCACAAAACAAGAACGCTATCTTGGATCAAAGGTAAATATATAATAAGATGCAAATAACAAACCAAATCTAAAGCGGAACCCAAATATTTTATACGGCGTATGATTTCCTTGGCATTATTTGTGTTGTTCGTTTCTTCGTTTATAATATTTGAAAAATCTTTCGTTCGTGTTTATGCTTTTTTAAACGAAATACAATTTAAATATACGGCAACTTATTACGTTATGGCTCTGTAATAATTTCAGACAAGAGCTGCCTTGCAGGGATATATGGATGCAAAGGTCGAAGAAGAGCAACTCGTATACGAAATGGTTAAGGACAAAATTGGTACGACTATGGCCCTATAGCAAGGCTAATATGATTTTATATAAAAATGATAATGGGTATAAACGTCATTAAAAGGAAAATGTACAAACAAACCTTAATTGTTCGTGATTTAAACCTTAATATTTAAACAGTTATAATTTCTCTTTAATGTTAAAACAGTTGTTTAAATTCCAAATTGTCTTTTTCCAGATGCTGAAGCTGAACGTCAGTTACATCGGCTTTCAAGTGGATCAGTCCCGATTCCAAAGAAATTTGCAAATGTTACAGAAGGGGAACAGCCAGCTGAACAGAAGGCACGAGAATCTATTAAAAAGTTAGAAAATGATGGGCTTATGAGTATTGGATCACAATACTTTCAGAACCTGGAACTGAAATTACAAGAAATAGAGCAGGCTAAAGCCGAGTTGTCAGAAGACAACACATACTACAAACAACTTGTAGCAGAGTACGACATCTGGAATAATATTTACAAACAGGCGCAATTCGCGAAGAATCAAAACACATCGAAGTCGATCAAAAAGCCAAAAGATGTGGAAATACGACCGGAAAGAAGCTGTGATGATAAGGAACCAAGACTGAAAAAATCTTCAGAAAACCCAAAATGTCCAATTCTTTAAAAACAAACCAACCTCTCACACACATGTCATTATGACATTACTATATAAAGTGAACCTGTTATAAGACATTGTTTAACCCTAATTGTCTACGGAATTGAAAACTATTATTTAAATCACAAAATACTTCAGTGGTTACTAATATTAAAATTTGATTGTTATTCTTTAAGTAAGGGACAAATAATTTGATTACGGTTTTATGAATTTCGTTTCGTTGGGTTTTTATTTATACAATGTGTAGTTCCTATCCGCTTCTATATTATTAACAATTGTGAACATTATTTACACTCTAATTGAACTATAATCGGAAGTTTTAACACCCTTAATATATACAACAAAGGTGTGTGTGATTCCGGTTGTTTTTCAACTTTTAAGCTTTTTGGTAACAGTGTGTGCGATTTATTCGAAAAAAGTGTACATGTGCTTTTGTTTAAAACGGTATAATGATTTGAAAAACAGTATGTGCAAAACAGTACGTGTTTTTGTAAGTAGTTGTTATTTGCTTTTTTGTTAAAAGCATTTTTTTAGCAAAATGGTGTATGTGCAAAATGATTTGTTCTTATGACGCACAACGGTATATGTGCAAAACGGTATGTTCTTTTGTCGCAAAATGCTATGTTCGGCACATTGATATTGTACATTTCGCTTTAGCTCATTTCTTGACATGTTTTCTATAGTTTTATCTTGTTTTCAGAATAATTATATTCAGAAATATAATAGTAAATAGAATAACATAATATCCTTCTTTGTTTTATTGATAGCCTGCATTAAAGGTTATGTAACTTTGAACATGACATAAATGAATGCTTGTTTTGATATTCGTACGAACTTTTTTCGAAAACAAATGTAAAATGTGACATAACGGAACTTTTCTTACATGCGTACACTATGACATAGCATTGTTTGGTTTCCATTAAATATACTTCATTATAAGTGTACATAACATACAAGAAAGGAATAAAGTGTACTTAAATACTACGCTAATATGTTTTATATTTACATACGAAAAAAAAAAGAATATGACTGGTATTGGCAATGATTAATGTAATTGTTTTCAACATTACTGATTTTATTCAACGCTATATATGACTAATAACAGCAACCGTAACAATTAAGAAATGCATTCTAGATACCATAACACCATTTGAAACTGTATGTCCAGTAAGCTTTAATTGTTCGGGTTAACTCAATGCTTGCAGATGCGTTAACCATTATTATAGTACATCGTCTAAACTAAGGTAATCGGTACCATATATTTCGCCAAGTATAATTCGATGTACTTGACCTAATGGGTTTTGTTTTATTTATTTTACGTCAGGCTGTCGTACTTAATGATCTCTATTCTGAGGTTTAACGATCAACTAAGTCGGTTTCAGTCATGAATTAGAAATTAAACAAACTAATTCCTAGTCGCTGTCACTCCATTAGAATTGAAAGTAAAATTTAATTGAAGACTCGGGCGTATGTGTTTGATTTATTCTTCTAGAATTTCAATCAATACAAATATCGACACTTTTTGATTAGGTGCGTTAAACGCAATGCATTCAGCCAGGCATGTTAACAATATTGTAATATGTTCTAAGCAAGCTGCCATACAACGGATGGTTGTCAATCGTCTGATGTCCCCGAAACACTATCGCGTTATGACTCCTTTTGTACCGTGGGCAATTAGGCTACGAATTTCTCGTAATTCAGAGTAATCAATGATGCAGTTGCATTGGTTCCACAAAGAACCAAGGAATATGATTATCGCATGTGCAAGGACATAATATTTGCCCATAGAAAAGAAATTGTCGAAAGCTCGAATTGAACTCGGTCCGCCTTATCACTACACATTTAAAACAGCCACTAAGACAACTCGCCTACGGGGACAACATACAAAACAGATTATTAAAATAAACACAAAAGTGATGTGCTTTTATTATATAGTTTATTATATTGTCAAATTAACTTTCCCAATTGTACCGTTTTTAGTACGTGTATTTAGGTAATCGATATACCAATAAGATCTTTGTTTTATCAAATCATTGGCCGTTTTTTTAATATGATCCTTCGATTGAATCTTTGTCTGAACAGTATTCTGGGTACCATTAAGCTCAAAATTATGATAAAAATAGTAAAACATTTTCAAATAAACTGCCCCTCTCTAAATAGTAAACTAAACCTACAGTAGCTGGCCATTATTAAGTCATCAAAATGGCTGCCAAAACAAGCACCTGTTTTGAAACACTAAACTTCAGATCAACTGGATTTGCAATTTTATCTACCAAACTATGATAACTGGTTAATATTTGGTAGCATGGCATATACCGACTATCACTCGTCGAATTCTACGAGGAACGGAGGCATTCATGCTTTCTGTCAAGTGCACTGGTAGATCATTTCAAGTTTTCTTAATTTCATCAATAGTTTTTGTTTTAATTTGATCAAATTTATCTTCTTTTTATTTTTGATTGTACGCCACACATTTTCTAAGATGCTGATGTCAGGTTTTTGTAAAGTGTCCATCCCGTGCCCATGTAGTCGTAGGTAAAAAAAACCCACAAAGGAAATGTTCTCTTTGCCTCTCAAAAATGACACATTACATGATTTCCACAGACAGCAGACCCGGGAGTGAGTCATTTCAGCATGTAGCCTTTTTCACAATGATAATCGAGCTAAATAAAATAAGTATATTACACGAAACATTTACGTTTATTAACATTTTGTTCGTCGCTGACTAATTCATCTGTTCCTGTTCATTTCAACTAAACGTAATGCTTACGGTATTCCTGTTCTTACCGATATGGTTGCATTTTATTTTTAAAGTGCCCATAGGCTCTGATGTCCGGGCATAGTGTTTCAATTACGAGGGGACCAAGGCCAATGCCCGCTGGATTATGGGCCGAATACCACACACTGACAAGGCAATTCCATATCCCTAGCTACATGCAATGCAGAAAAGTAATTCCCGGAATAGTTTGAACCAAACTATATGCCAAAGCTTTTGAATTCCGTTTATAATTAGAATGAATCCCGAGGTAATATACATTTAGTCACTATACTTTTAATAAAATGTGTTTTTATTTAAATGGTGACGTCACGCGTGGTTAAATGACGACAATATTTTGAAATATGTTCAATATATAATCAATTCCGTTTTAATTCAGGAAGTGATTCATATTTTAAATAATTACAACTTTGAGCAGGTGTGAGTAAATGCTTTAATCCTATTGGATAAGACAACCCATGTGACATTCATTCATTTCTCCATGAAGCATTCCTCTATGCAAATCAGCTTCTTAATATTCATTACCGGGCTACTTTCTTTTTACAACCTATGACGTCATGTCATAGAAGGAAGTTGTTAACGTGTGTATTTTCCTTTTAAAAAAATATTTTGGTTTAAAATAAAGCAACAATTGAACAAAAAACCTTTTAAAAATATTGATCTTGTATTATTGTTTTATTATAAATGACAATAAATTGATTGCGGAAAGTTCAAGTTCTGCAGCACAGAGAAAACATGGCGGATGATCTGTCAGACTTCGACTTGTTTAAAGATCTTTTGGAAGTTTTGAGTTATTTGTACCGAAATTGAGTGAGGAAACTAATGCTGCTGCTGTGATTTCTCACGAAATTAAAGAACTGCTGAATATTTTATTTGATGACTTGTCTGAAGTTACAAATAAAAATAAAAGTGAAAATGAAAGTAAAGATCTAGGTAAACAGCATAATGAAAGTACTGTCATGCCGACAATTTATGAAAATGAACAACAGTTCAAACAAGTCATCTTAACGTAAATATCTTACGTGAAAAGTGCTGTTAATCCGTTTCGAAATGGGAAACAAATGAGGAGAGGACAGCCATTACTGGTCTCATGTCTCCAAGACGATATATATAGTTGTAATTATAAGTAATGAACATTATTATTCTGCTTTTCAATGATGTATGAAGTGTCAGAAAAAATACACCTAATTTATACATACAAATTTGGTGTTATTTTCCCGACACTTCATACATCAATTAAACGCAGAAAAAAAAGTTCAATTCTTAAGAAAATTATTTATATATTCCAGAGAAATATAACATTTTTTTATAAATTAAATGGAAAAAGATCTACCTATATAAACAGTTTCATGATTGAACAATACGTGCTTAAACGTTTTAAACCATATATTAAGTATTTGATAAGGATTTATATAAAACGGTTATATATTGATTTCAACAAACCATTGTATACCTATCTGAAAAACTACAGAAACAAGCCCAGTAGCAAAAAATTTAAACATAAACCCGGTTTAATCAGGGTGAGGAATTACGTGACTTCTTTTGTATACATTTCTTAGTAATAAGTAATATTTAAGAACTCATATATATGCTAAAATGTTAATTTTGTTCCTTTCTTTCATTAAACGAACTTTTTGTAGAATGTCTTTTAAAGAATATCGATATTTCAAGAAAGGCTGTTGTTAACGTGAATTTTATATATGCTAGTGTTAACGCGAATTCTTTTCATAACATGCTTATTCTATTTAATAAGTTGTTTGAACTATACTCTCAGCTGTGACAATATTGCATTCAACATTGAACAATAATTACAAATGATATTTCTTTCATGAAATTAATGTATATCCATCCATATGATCGATTCCAAAATGTTAAATTTATGTTCTAGGTAGGCCGTCATAGTGATACGTCCAAATTATCCATTGTCCCTCTGTAAAACACGGAGTCTACCCCCATTTGTTTCACCAAATGTTGACAGATGGATAAATTCATGCAGTGATGAATACATTAAAATGGAAGCCAAGATATACTCCAGCCAACTCCGTTCCATGTAAATCCCCCGGTAAAAGAAAGTCAACAGTCAAGAAATGATTGAACTACGTGTTTATGTACAATAAATCATTAAACTAATGAATCGAATAAATAAATGATTGCATTTGTTGCTGGTTGTGTCCATTTTACTTGTATGTGACGTCATTTTAAACTAGTTATTTCTTTTCATGCTATAAGCCAAACCCTTTGAGTGAAATGATTTTAAACGTCGCGCTTATAATATAAAATTGATGGATGTAGTGGATGCAATAATAATTTCTTTCATATATTATATGTTTGCATATTACATAAGTAAAGTCATGTGTTGTTTATATAAATATAATCATATTCCATTCTGGTTTGGCATGGCCTTTGTACAACTTTGAATGCATTATACATCGGACAAAACTATCTGAGTATTTAAAATATAATTTAACTGTATTTTTTTTCAAAAAGGAAATGTATTTAGGGAAGTCTATTTCATCAGGATCTGAAAGTGAGTTACAAAATGAGCTGTTGTTGTTAACAGATTACTAGTAAAGATATACATAAATATTAGTGTAAATGCAAATAAAACAAAGGTAATAATCTTTTTAATAAGCTGAAACATTAGGCGAAATTCAATTTGTATACTGGGCTTGAGTTTGAAATTGTAAATAAATTTACTTATCTAGAAATAGTATTTAGCACTTGTGGGTCATTTAACACAACGTTTGACACTTGGTCAGGACAAGCTATGAAGACCTAGTAAAATTTCCTGGTATAGCAACATGCCATTATTTATCTTTCTTTGATAAATAAATATATCTTGTTTTAAACTATGGTTGTGAAGTTTTTGGTCAACAAGATAGTATTCAGTTAGAAAGAGTTTATTTCAAGTTTTGTAAAGAAAAACTGTAAAGAACCCAGAACAATTTTGTGTATGGAAAACTTGGTAGAATACCATTACCAATTAAAGCAATAGTAAATGTGTTTTATTATTTGTTAAAGATTTTACAATGATATGATATTAAATATGTTAAAGCTGTTGAAAGAAAATCGAATAGAGATTTAGAAAGATTGCCAACTTGTTAGTCATGGGCTAAAGTTATTATAGATATATAACAATCACTAAGGTTTTATGATGCATGGCTATTTCAAAGTGTTGGTTATTTTAATATATATTTATATGTTAACTGAAACAGAGACTAAAAATGTATATGTACAAAAATGGTTTGCTGAATTTAACAATTAATCTAGAGCCGAAACGTTTGTATTGTTCGCAGACTGTAAGTTACAGCCATTTGCATGTGCTTTTAATATGGTTAAATTTAGCAAAGCATTGGCGAGACCTAGACTTTCGTCACACAGGTAAGACATTGCGGCCGGTAGATGGCACAAACCTACTCTGAATATAAAAGGAAAAGTCAACTTTGCCATAAAATAGTAGATGGATTTCATTTCTTGTTTGAATGTACTTTATTTCGTTATTTAAGAAGACAATACATACATAAATACTATTTAAAGAAACCAAATATAACCAAATGTGTTGAACCTTTACAAATGCAAATAAGACTACTCAAAGGAAATTAGCAATGTTTATCGACACGGCATTTGAATTCAAAGTCCCTGTTATATTTAAAATGATGTTAAATAACTCATTTAAATGATATTTGTAACCACTGTCGCCTCACTATGGTTATTTTGTATTCTATGTGTACTGTCATTGTTCAATTTGTGTTTCGAAAGTACCTTGTTAGTATAAATACGTATACGTGTATTAATATATATATTGTGACTTACGATTGATTGGAAGAAGTGCATTTAATCAGATATATTATGAATAACATTGATGTATGTTCATCTGCCTTTATTCATTTGAATAAATTATATAACTTTATTATCACAACTCGAGGCTTGCGATTCCACTTACGGTGTCTGGTTGGTGATATTTACTTCTATGGCGTCAAAACTATCAATTTCTCCCCCCCCCCCATATTAATAGATTAAACTATTGAGCCATGCTTGACATCCTTACCGTGCTCATGGCTGAAGATAATAAATACCCGTAATGAACTACTCTTGTCATCAAATAATTGTCTCCCTTGTTGAAGACCGTCATCTGTAGCAAATTGGAAACATTGTCACATGGTTTTATTTGAAATATGAAAAATGTAAACCTTGTTTTCGCATATCACGCTAGGCTAAGGTTGGGATGAACCTTTCTACACAAAAGTCCATGCAGGATACTAATTATCATCTTACGGGGAAGGTCATTTTCATGTTAGTCAATTTCTTTGTCAGTATTTCTTATTATTTCCTGATTTCTTCTGGAGAAAGATATTTTGACCATTTTCAAACCAACGGATTTAACTGGAATGTAGACAGTTTTATGATTAACCTTTACGAATGGCGATTTTGTTATTGAATTAAATCGTTTTTTGCCTGTTGAATTTCTTTCACTTTGGAACGTACATAGGATAGGACGGGTTTGGCTGAAGTGTATTTTGCCATCCATTTAAGTGTATCTATAACTCCATCCATATCATTTATCCATCTTTGTAAACATTTGGTGAAACTACAGAGGGACAATGAGTATTTGGACATCTCCCTTTGAATCCACAGAATCATGAAGCACACAGCGTTACATCGTTCTTTAAAATTCCTTCGAGTTGAAATTTTGGCCAAGGCTTGCATCGTTAAAAACAAGTAAATATTTTACACGTGTAGAAGCAGAAAATAACAAAGTCTTTTATAGGCTAAGAAATATATTCTAATCTTTTCTCTGAAAAAAGTTATTTAGGAATTACTGTCACTCCCTTGCTTGTTTACATCGGTTTTGAACCGTGGTGACAAATTTGAGAACCCCGTTGAAGTCACGTGATTGCTCACCCTGTTAATGGGACTGGGTAAACGCCAAAGACATAGAACACAAAAAAACAAAAAAATCACAAACCAGAAACACGTAAAAACAGCACAAAACTCAACAATCAGCACAGTGCGTTCATACTGTATATATAAGAAAAAACTAGGTATGCTTATCAAAGATTGTTAGGTATATCGCCTTGGAGACATTTTTATGCTTTCATATGATTGAATACTAAGCGTTTTTGAATGCAGTGTAAAGCTAAATATAACAAAATTATATAATGCATCCCTTTTAAATCCATAAAAACAAAATGGTTTTCTTCAAAATATCATCATTTACCCATGTAAGTTGAAACTTTTTTCTTTACTGTCTTTTAGAACGCGTTCTAGTATGTTATTACACCAAGGACAAACTGATACGTGTCCTAGCCTGCTTGTATAGATATATATTGACACCGAAGATATTCATTTATTAATAAAGCCATGTCAAGATACGCAGCATATCACTTATCTCAATTTTGAATACATCCAATAAATTAAAAAAGATATATGATGTTTGTTTTGTAATCAGGATGTATGTTAATTTAAATGGGCACAGTGTGTTGCTTGTTTGATTACTTGAAAATAATTACTCGAATATATTATGTAGCGCCTCAGCGCGTCTGTGTTTGAGTGCAAACGACCTTTAATAAATCGCCCTATTTGATAAATTATGCTTATGTCAAGTGTCCACCATTCTCTTACAGGACAAAATGTTAGCTATTTGAAGTACAAATCCACGCGATAGGTAGTTTGTGTTGTAAATCTTGAAATGCAGACTTCAAATATTGCCACTTCATATCAGTTCGACTGTACAAATAATATGAAGTCTAAATTGCAAACAAATAATACGAGGAATAAAAAGACAAGTATGTTCTGTTATTGAAATCTTCTTTAAAACCAAACATATCACAAAATTGTTTTTCATGGTACACTGCCTATTACTTTATTTATTGAATTATTCGCAGTTATAGTAAAAACGAGAGTTGCGGAACATGGCAGTGATGCCAAAAGACGCATTTTTCATCATTGTATACCGAAAAAAACACGTTTAAACACAACAAACGATCAAGAATGCCATACTTTATAAACGACTCTCGTAGTTAACCCTTCCCTCCTCTCCTTGCATTCCGAATACTCCGCCAATTATCACCTATAAACTCTGTTGTTACAATACACAATACATCTCCCAAACCTCAATTTTTAAAAGAAAAATTAACGGTTGGGAAAGTGGGAATACACCGTATTCTACTCTTACCGAGTGTAAAAAATAAAACGGGTTATCGAGTTAACCAAACGAATAAATCCACAATATGTGCTAATGCTGACTGTCTTAAGTGCTCAGTACTGTTTAAATCTCCCTCGATTTTTTGCGTAACATATACTTGGGCTTCAACATATTTTGTTGTATAAAAATCGTTTAAAATATTGACACTTGAACATGTAAATACTTTATGACGATCTCTTTTTACCTCTCAATAATTAGGTCTACAGTATCACATTTTGCTTCTATTGGTTTGTTTTAAGGACTACTTATAACTAATGTGCATTTCATTTAAAAGCATACGAAATAAAAGAGAAAAGTTTGACGTCATCTTAAATCAAAAGAAGCTAAATATACGCGTTGAGTATATTGCATAAAAAATTTGATAAAACATTTATATCAACAGACGGAACTTATTCCATATAAGCAAAGCGGAGCAAATCACAATGACACACATACTCATAAATTAAATCGCGCATATGTACGGGGTGGGGGTGCGATTATTTCTGGCGCAAGCGGACTGGTTTCACTTTCTACACCAGCTATATTTTATGAATTCTGGAATATTTTTTATATCATTTAAAAGGCACTGCATGTCCAAAATCATTTTTTATGTCCGCGATTTCACTCATCTACAGTGGTCCATAGTAAAGGTTATTATGTTTTCTATTTAGGTGACATAGGAAAGGTCTTCACATTGTTTTTGAATACGAGTTGATCTGTTTCAAGCACGAGGTTTTGCATGTGTCATGACTGCCAATGGCCAATCAAAAGAAATTGCTTATGCATACATTGCGTCTAGTTGTTCTTGCGAAAGAACCCCCTTTCTAACCTTTGCATATCATTAATACACCAAACTATTCAACAATGACAAAATGGTTTGTATACAGTTTTCTGTGAGAGCCTCTTTCCCGTTCTTAGCCGTCTGTATCGAAGAAAGAACGTAGAGGTATTGTCGTAGCTTTAGTGTCATTTTTAGGCATCACAGTGCAAACATTTAACCTTGGTCATAAATATGAAGATATTTTTTAAATGAAGTTGACTTACCGATTCAAAACATTGGTGAACACTTTCCCGTTTTTTCTTGGCTATAGAACACTTGTTATTAAACCAAGTTTTCGTAATATGTATCTTAATGATCCGATTTCTTTTTAAATCCATCACTTTATAAAAAAAAGCAACATGTATTCCAACTTGATTTTTCACCCATAGAAATAGTATCACGAAGAATGTCTTCATACGCTCGAGCCTTTTTGTCTTTTAACAAGAAAGCGTTTTTTCGATTGTCATAATTATCTTCACGTTCGTGCTCTGGAAAACGTCATGTTCATCGATATTGCTATGTGGCAGCCCTCTTCTGATTGTAGACCCCTGAATTGCTCCACATTTGGTAATAGCTCTTTTGACAAAATATAGAAATCAACAACACTACATCCATTATTATAAACAAATGTAAAGTAAAGGCCACATATCGTCTGTTCACGATTGAAAATCCATATATTTGGCGTACTGCTGATACTCATCACCCCATTTTATAAAAAGTTTTATTGATCAATTAAACGAGACTTACCTGTAAGGTGAAGTTTGATTGAGATTCTCCGAAGCACAAAGTCATGGTGATGGGCTTAAGTGACATATGCGTCAGCAGCCCTACTTGTCAATCTTTAAACCATCCATGAGTTTACACCAGTCATACATTGTAATTAGAGCCGTAATAAAGTAACTTAGATATATGGGAGGGAACATTTTTGGTGTGGCATTTGTTTATTATAAAACTTATTACTTGAACATTCTGGAGACCAACCAGCGGCATTCATTATAGTCTGTATTGATGTGCCTGTCCCAAAAGCAGCGCTAGTTGCAGCTGACCTAACACTATGACCTTTAAATTGCCTAGTGTCAATACCGGCACTCGTAAGTACTGATATAGCCATCTTGAGATAGTTGCAGTTGAAACTGCTTTATGTGGTTTTTGGACACAAATAAACAAACCACTAACTTCCCCTCTTTTGAAGCTGCTTTATTCTAAATAAACATCTAAGGGTTTAACCAACCATCAATTAACATCATATGTATATCGTCTAAATGTAATTGGCTTAACATGAAATCCCGGCCTTGCCTGCTTAATTAGCTGATTTATCACAAATGGCACATGGGACATGTTCTTAGCATCTAACAGCTGTAATGATTGGGCTTTTTGACAAGAAAGAAGGGCCATGAGCATAACCATTTTCAGGGTAAGCAGCTTAAAAGACAGTTTATCTGTTGGAGACTCCTGTTTGAGATACCTAATTACCACAGACACATCCCACGTGTTTACATAACGAGCCAGGGCCGCATGTTAAAAAACCCTCTCATGAATCTAGAAATAACCGGGAAATCACTGTTTTGTAAACAAATAAAGGAGAAAATAGCACTCCTCGCAGTATTAAACACCTTTTTAATGAATCCCTCTGAGAAAACGTTGTCAAGGAAATTGATAACATCACATGACAACTGGACTAGAAACTTTATTTTTACTGCAATAAATATTCCACTTATTGATATGCGTTGTATATTGCTTTTTCTTTGACTTCCTCCATGAATTCATAATTACATCAATGACATTGTCTGATAGACCCTGATCTTTGTATTCTTCCCTGACACATGACTAATAACAAACTTAGTTTCAGGCGTAGTCGATGCAGTTTGTCTTTTGCATATGGTAATGTTAGAAAACCTTTCTGTGCTGGAACTCGCCGGGGTTACTAGACACACATTTACATAAGTACCGGATACCACAGCTGCGTTGTCCAATCTGGCACAACCACTTTTTTGAACTACCCTGTCTATCAGACTGAAAGGTGGAAAAGCATAAAGTCTATATTTTGACCAGTCCCAATTAAATGCATCGACACATGCAGACCCTGGATCTGCTCTCCAGGAAATGTAATTGTCTTCCTGGTGATTCAGCCTAGAAGCAAAAAGGTCTATTTCAGGGGGGAAAACTAATGTGAAGTCCTGTTAAACACAGAAATAGTGTGCTTTCATTCTCTATTGTCGTGAATACTCCACTTTCTATATCTGCAAGGTAATTATCTTTGCCTGGTACATGCTCAGCAGTTAGCCAAATATTATGCTGATAAGCATATTTCCAAACTACACGTGCATTATTATTGCATTGTTTTGAGCGGGTACCCCCCATGTGATTTATAAATGCAACTGCCGTAGATTTGTCTACTCTAACTCTGGTGTGCTTTTATCTAAGGTACGATGTATAAGCCTTCAACCCAAGTAACACAGAGTTTAGTCCTAAATAATTGATATTTTCTTTAAAGGAAGCTTCTTCTATAGCCCACTGGCCACCTGTACTGTTATTTTCCCATACTGCGCTCCCATCCATTTGAGGCATCGGTTGTTAATGAGATCACTGGTATGTCCCTGTACAGAGGCGCCCTGCTTTTCTTGACAGCTCTTAACTTCCAATCTAGATCGTTCAGTGATTCAACACTTAATTTCATATGGGAATCAATATTGCCTTTATTATATTTCAAAGCACTTGTTTTATCCTGTTCTAAAACGTTTGTATAAAGTATCCCATAAGGTATTGCTATACTACACGAAATAATTTTTCCCATTACTATTTCTCGTTGTTTATAACGAAACTTATATCTGCAAGCAACTCTTGTGTGACAGAAACTTTTTCTAGACACTCCGCGTACGTAGTGCCTTATCAATACGAGCCATCCAAATACACCACAGACGGAAAACCTTTCATACGAAGACATGGAAATACAGGCTTGAAAGTTTGGTAAATTTCCTTGGTGCGCAGGCTAAACCGTTTGCCAGACATGTATATTGATAAAGCTGACCTCTCCATATAAATCTCAAATATTTCCTAAATTCCTCAGATACGTTCACCGTATAGTATGCATCTTTTAAGTCTATCAATGCCATGAAACAACCAGGTGTAATAAGCCGTACAGCCGCATGTAAACTTTCCATTTTAAAATGTATGTACTCGACCGACTCATTAAGAGATTTTAAGTTTAATATCAGACTGTATGAACCAGTAGATTTTGGCCTTAAAACACTGTCGAGATAAATTCTCCATCACAATGCTGTGCAGTCTCAGTTACGCCTTTAAGTAAAAGGCTCTTTATTTCTCCATCCAGCACCATTTTCACTTTTGAATTTAATTTAGTTTCACGTACATGAGTCTGAATTGGCATATCAATAAATGGTAAAACCATGAACAGTCTAAAATACTCTTGTCAGTGGTCAGTTGTTCGCAACCGAAATACTTTAGTCTGCCTGCTAAATTAATGCAGTTAATGTTAGAGTAACTCACCTCGGCTACAATGCAGGTTGAGGTTAATGTTTTGCATGTTGTTTGGGAGTCGCACAGGAATGATCCCTGTGCGGTCCTCCTCGAGGATATCCCTCCCCCCTCTGTGTTTGAGGATAACGCGGTGGATACGGCCGTTGTCCTAAAAAAGAGCCTGATTTCCGGAAGATACGGTCTTTCGTGTGAGGTGTTTATCTGAAATTTCCTGCACGTACTTTGAATCCAATTTTGTTTGATTCTGTTATTGATTTCAACTGATCAGTTATGTTTTTCCCGAATAACATCTGTGGATTCGTATTGGAACATATGGCCTGATTTTCCTCGTTCAAGTCGCGCTTGATTGATTCACGCCTAAAGGCATTGGCATTTGCATTTCCCAAGGCAGTCAGTGCTACGGCATCCACTAGTTTTGTGACAAGTTCATCGGAATTCAAACTCTCATGGCAATCCCGTCCTGCAACCGAACTATCAATCAGCTGCATGATTGGCACCATAGCCCTGAGTTTGAACCGCTGAATCTGTTGAAGCCTGACGTTTTTGCTTCAATTATTCTCCATATTTCAGGATTTACTTTAGAAGGATTCAACTTCGTGACGTTTTCTGGCACGGGGTACTTATCTGCCAAATCCTTCCGTTTATTATCTTCCATTGTCTTGTCAATTATTTTGTCTATCAAACTGGCCAGAGGTCCCGAAATTGGTGAGCCTTTAGCTTAACTCAATGACAAAGCCGCGGCAATGTCCTCAAATATACCAACAGCCGTAACTGGCTGGCTGCAGCCGGCCTGGTCAGCGACATCAGGCGTTGGCATTGAGGAAGACTCGTCTTTACTCCCATGGCATAGCTTCTCCATTTGTTTGCGAAGTCGATCAACGTCTGATTTTATTTGCGCAAAATTTGCGTGTCTGATAAAAAAAGTAAAATTATTATAACTAAAACTATTTTAATTCACTTTTTTTTATAAATACAATGTATCACTTATCTTTATAACCAATATGAGCTATCACTCTACAGTAATGATGTTGATAATTTGTTATGTGTACTCAGCAAGGGCTAGGACGCAATTGACCTGTAGGGCTGCTGACGCATATCTCACTTGGGCCACCACGTGACTTTGTGCTGAAGGAGGATCGATAGAAATATTTGAATTTTTCAAATCATAGCTATTATCATATTATTATATTCTCATAGATAATTGTTTAGAAATAATTGTTTGCGTATTTGTTTGACAACTCCGTTTTCAAAAGTTTCACATATACGGTTTACAATTGTTGTGTTTATCAAGGATTGTTTAAACTGAGCTTGTTTCTGTAGCTTTTTGCATAAATATTGTTATGTAACCCTTTGAACGGTCAGTTAAACTTGTGCCTGCCACACCAAAATCGCGAGATGGGACCTTTTTATGCCCCCCTTCGAAGAAGTGGGGTATAATGCTTTGCAGATGTCGGTCGGTCGGTCGGTCGGTAGGTCGGTCGGTCGGCCGTCGGTAGACCAAAGCTTGTTCGAGTGATAACTCAACAATTCCTGGACGTATGATCATCAAACTTGACATGAAGGTTGGGCCTGACGAGTAGATGACCACTATTTATTTAAGGGCTCATCGGATCGAAGGTCAAGGTCACAATGACCTTTAATGGTAAAAAGTTGTCCGAGTGATAACTCGACAATGCCTGCACCCATGGCCCTCATACTTGACTTGGAGATTGGGCCTGACCAGTAGATGACCCCTATTGTTTTGGGCGTCATCGGGCAAAAGGTCAAGGTCACAGTGATCTTGAATGGTAAGAGGTTTACCGTGTGATAACTTGACAAGCCTGCACCTATGGCCCTCAAACTTGACGTGGAGATTGGGCCTGACCAGTAGATGACCACTTTTGTTTTGTGGGGGTCATCGGGCCAAAGATCAAGGTCACAGTGACCTTGAATGGTAAAAGGTTGTCCGAGTGATAACTCGACAATGCCTGCACCCATGGCAATCGAAATTGACTTGGAGGTTGGGCCTGACCAGTAGAAAGCCCCTATTGATTTAAGGGGTCAAAGGTCAAGGTCACGGTGATTTTGAAAGCAAACTCGACAATTCCTGAACCTATGGTCATCAAACTTGACATAAAGGTTGGGCCTGACCAGTAGATGACCCCTCTTGACTTTAGGAGTCATCTGGCCAAGGTCAAGGTCACAGTAACATTTAACGCAACAACAATGCCTAGAGTTATGATCATTAAACTTGGACATGGAAGTTGGGCCTGACCAGGAGATGACCCTTTTTGATTTAGGAGTCATTGGGTCAAAGGTCAAGTTCATAGTGACCATGAATGCGAAAATGTTTCAAGTGATAATTCGACAACGCCTGCAAACATGGCCCTCAAACTTGACTTGGAGTTGTTTCTGAACTGTGGATAACCCCTTATGATTTTAGTGGTCATCGGGTGAAAGGTCAAGGTTACAGTGACCTTGAACGAAAAAAGCTTGTCTGTGTGATAACTTGTCAATGCCTGCACCAATGGTCCTCAAACTTGACATTTAGATTTTTGGTGACCAGCTGATGGCTCCTATGGATTTTGAGGTCATAGATGCAAAGGTCATGGTCATAACACACTCTATAATCAAACGTTGAATGGTAATAATCTGAAAACTGCCTCAACGGCATCCAGTGTCAGTGACAAATCAGCTTCATTTCGCTCCATGCATATTTCATTCATTTGTCCATATAATCCTGACAATATGGCGCTGGGGGGGGGGCATAATTTGACAAACATCTCTTGTTACTCCTAGGTTATACGTCACATTTCAGCGTGAAATGCTTTAATTTAGCAGCAGAACATTGAAGCATGACGACGGTCGTCAAAACAAGTGTTTGTGCTTTCACGTTTGTTATGTGGTAGGTCTTGCTTCATACAAGTTAATTTACTAAGACAGATTCTGACTATTTCAACATAATTTTGTCAATGTATTTACAGAAAGTTGATTTAAGCGGGTTTCGGGACGACGCCCTCTCTGTTCAGTACAACTTTCTGATTGACGAAGAACAGATGACAGAGAAGGATGGAGCCGGCATACACTAGCTTGGTGCGGTGATATCGCTTGTAGATAACGCTCTTTCACCATTTGGGCACAGGGAGCGAGTCATTACTCTTCATGCGGCCACTGGTGGCTGTAATTCACTTATTCTTGTCGTTGATGCATTTAGATTTTAGTGACAGTCTACGTAAAAGATGCAAATATTTTAAGTTGTGTTCATTAGTTGTTCTACTTGAACTAATTATAGAAACCATTATTGAAATGGGTGCTCGGGTACGAAATACGTTTACTATTGTGCTTTGCCTTGATATTGTTTGCAGACAATTTGTTATAAATATTTCGTTTACAATCTTTATCTGATATCGTAAATCCTCGTTTTGTAATGGACAATCAAGGGTCTAGATTCGTGTTCAGTTTCATGGAAAGATGATAAGGACTGAAATAGATGTTTACATATATTGACATTGTTTTCGAACGAAAATTGCCGATTTAAATCATTTGAAAGTGATGTGCATGGATAACATTTGGTAACTGTTCTTTAAATAAATACAGGTTATCACACGTTTGTAAGATATTGTCGATATGTTTTATTAAATTAGATGATGTAAGTTTATGTGCTCATTGATTGACAATTTAAGCTTTCGTCGATTCTGTTTTTAAACATATTTAAAATATACACTCTCAAATGTATGCAACTTTGAAGAAAGTGTTTTGATTTAGCATACCATTAAGATTGAACTTCTAAGGCACGCTTTTTAATTAGGCACATACGGATCCGCGTTGCAATTGGCGTATGAGTTTGCGGTGCACGTTTAGCCCAAAATCTAATTCCTCCAAATTTCGCATATGAGACTTACAATTATAGCTCAATAATGCATGTAATGTTCACACCACACTTTGTAAAATGTTATCTGTATAAGGTAGGAATCAATTAATGGCACTTTAATAAAAATCAAAACCTCATGCATTGGATTGCGTATAACATTTAAGATAATGGTCCTTACGGTGTTTCCAAAGTTGTGCGCGTGCGTGCGTGCGTGCGTGCGTGTGTGTGTCTGTGTATTTTGTTACATTAAAGAAAACGTTATGAAGATTGCTGCCTCATAATGGATTCTTTTAAGTTTAAGTCAGTCCGTTTTTTACAAATAGTAAACATGTAGTAGTTTATGCCCATATAAACAAACTACTTGAACGCTGAAGGCATCCGATAAATGTCTGGGTTGTAAAGGGAACGACTGCAAAATGATTTGCTTTGTGTTTGTTATAAGAAACCCCATCAGCTATAAGCTTGTTCAGTCTGCATAATTGTGCGTTCTATTCATTCGAGTGAATTGATTATCTATAAACCTGTGCTTTTATAGAAGAACACTATTATCAACTAAGCTATATCTAGTGTCGTTTCGTTCGATGTATTTTCGATATTGATATTAATATACATTTAAATTTTATGTATTTGTTTAAGGTAAAAACTGCTCATCATGGATTTTAAAGAGAGAATAAAGATGTTCGAAATGAAGGGAAGGTAATGTTAATGTTTTTTTCATTTTGCTATAGTATTTGTGACCTAAATAAACCGTACTTTATTATTATTTCAATCAATTATATTTTTGTATTTGTAGTGGCTTATGGTCGTGCTACTTTGTTGATCAATGTTGAAGCAAGCTAGCGATACACTACTAAATTAATTGAAATTCCCCTGCGGAATATAGCTTAGTTTTTAGTGACCGTGTTAATGCAGTTACCCCAAAATTTACAAATAACGATGTATTGATTTGTTACATATTTAAGTCTCTCGTGTAGTGTTTCGTTGCTTTTATTCGTGTGCTTATAAGCAGAAAATTGGTAAAGGTATACGCTGATTGCCTTGCAGGAAGTGTCTATAGTGATATTTTCAAAATTGCTTAAGAAGTCGGAGGTGTAATGACTTCGGCTAAATCAAATTATATAATCTTCAAGTCAGATATGCTGTACTCGGTAACAATGTTTATGAGCTAATGATGTATCCGGGTGCCGTTAAAAACGTAAACCTTGGAAAAAAAATTAAAACAAATTGTGAGTCATTTTAATCATGAAACTCACAGTGCTTTTCTTACATCTCAATGACATCAATCTCGATTGCACTTAACAGCACGAAACTCATCGAGCTTTTTTATACTCTTATCTAAAGTAGTATTTGAGGTTCAATTTGCATAGAGTGGATCTCCAAATACTTTAATATATAAATGTGCATATGTTCAGACATGCTTTTGTTTAACATAGCTCTGAGATAGCATTTTCGCCAAAAGCGGGGATTTTATGCATTGTGCATTGCAAAGGGATATTTGATCAGAAGGAGCAATTTGCTTAAACAATGTTTTTTTTATATTTACTCACAGACATATCTTGCCACTATACATACATAATAAAAAACAAAAACAATGTTTTGGGAATGTTAATGTTAACTTCAATTTTGAATAACCACTGAAAAATAGGATTTCAATTTACTTCCTGGTACCGGAACTCTCATTTAATGACAATCAATTAAACCATAACCGCGGTTTTGAAAGGAGAAACCTGCGTCCTTTCATACGGTGGGTTGCATTTAACGACTGAGTCGATCGGTAGGCGGTTATCAGTTTTCCACATAGGCCATAAATATCGATGTTAGGGTTTATAAGAGATGTTTTGAAAGTAGTACAATTCGTTGCATTAGACCAAGAAAACATATTTATTGTTTCGCAGGCACGTGTTCCGAGAAATAAGTACAGGAAGCGCGAAATGTTATCTTATTTTACTTGTTGGTATCTTTCATTGTGCTTTAAATGAAATCAATTTGAGATTTATCAACACTTTCATAAGGTCAAGATACGATATTAAAGTTATGAAATATAAATGATTGCTGAAAAACAAAACACAAAAGGTTTACACGAAAGCTAGATAATTTTATATGACTGGTTTAAAATCTAAAGATACAAGAAAAAATATTGACATAAATAAGAAAATTCTCCACATTACAATGAAAGTTTTAATTCAACATTTAATGATTAACATACTTTTAAACAAAATCATCTTTTCTGATGGCAGTTTTTGCGTTATGAAAACACCTCAAACGCCATGTGCAAACATACTTTGTTTGTTTATTTGTGAATCGAAGTATCCAAGTATCTAATCGAGTATATTGTACAATATCAATTGTGGTCTGACCAGCTAGAAATGCGATTAAACATTGGATGCCAACATATCTATAATCTGAAGCAAAAAGGTCTTTATAATGTTTTTCTGATACTTTCAAATATTCCCTAGTTACAATTCAATCATGTGTTTTAGGATGGAAAATCGTGTCAAGATTATACTAAATGACATGGGTTGGGAAAAATGAATGCGGCGATGGATGAAAACCTAATCAGTATTATTTTTGCCTCGTATGAGGTTTTTCTATTTACATGTAGTTTTTTCGTAGGCTTTTAAATAATCCATTGTGCTTACCCCTAATTTCGTTTTCGAACAAAGTAATCGAATATCATGGACATGACATTCAGTTTCGAGTAAAGGAAGCTTGCATAATGATCTTCAATAAACTCCAGTCATACATGAAAAACCATACTGCACTTGATTAATGGAATTGTTATATTACTTGGCAAATTTAATATTTTATCTTACTTTTAAGCAAAGCTCCGATACCACATCAAGAGGCACGTGGTAATAAAACGGCCGGGTATGTTTGACATAATGAACTACGCATACAAACGCAATGTAAAACAATAAATTGATTAATGTTAATAAAATATCATGTCTCTGAGAATGAAATGAAGTGTAACAACAAAATATTCAAACTGTTTCAGTGACACATTCACGACTGTTCTAAATTTGGCAGATGCATGTTTGCAAATTGACCGACTAGTATATCCTGATTCAACTACAAAGTTGATTTCGTCCTTTTCTTATTTCAGTGCCAATGCTGTTAATGTAAAACTTGCAGACAAGTAGGTACTTCACCAAGAAACACAAATCGTGATTTTCAAGAAAAACTTTTGAATCAACTTTTCATTACATACTTACAAGTTCGATAATGAATATAATGAGATATATTTCAATGAAGTGATTAAGTTATCAAAATCGTCTTTGATTTAGACTCTTTTTTATTCTTTTGATTCAAAATGACTAATAGGGCAGTGTTATCCAAATGTAACAATGTATGGAGTTATGCAAGCTACTCCTTAAATGATAGAAACACGTACCTTATCAGAAAGTGCATAACTCAATGCCAACATCGAATTATGTCTTTCTAGGTACAAACTCTCATTGTTCGATAGACCATTACCACTAATCGTCAAACACGATACTGGTGAAGGAAACGCACTGTCTTACAACCATGATACCCTTGAGGAACTTAGCCAAATTGAGGAGCCATTATGTGTCATAGCTGT
This sequence comes from Mya arenaria, assembly GCF_026914265.1. Lineage (NCBI taxonomy): Eukaryota > Metazoa > Mollusca > Bivalvia > Myida > Myidae > Mya > Mya arenaria. The sequence goes on along the minus strand of NC_069122.1, from coordinate 56,864,155 downwards.
AGCTGGATGTCTGAGGACTGGCAAATCGTTCCTACTAAGTCGCCTGGTACAGAAGTGTGGCCGTAAGCCTAAAATATTCTTTGTTGTAGATGGTGTCTAAAACTATGGATTTATGTCCCGTATCCGTCAAGTTCGGAAACGTCGTGGTAGTTCTAATTACTGATTACTAAATTGTTGTTTTCGTTTATATTTTAAATATGGTTTAAATTGGCAAAAACAAGTATTATTGTCTGAATGTCTACATAAAGGTCGCATATTATACAACAAGGAAACCACTGAGGGTTCCGATGTCTATAAGTCTACGGAAAATTGGCTGGTTCCATTGAATATATCTAAATAAAAATTAGTTTTAGACACTGTTTGGAATGTTATAATTAGTGAAGCGACTGACATGCATTATCACAAGCAACGTTCTTATCTTTTATTCAGGAGGTATTGAACTTCATTTATGTTAATAATTAATATTGGAGAACACCAAGGTTTGTATTTATTATCGAGGGCATTGTTAACGATTATGTCTGCTGGTGGTTATCTGATAAATAAAACATTTTGAAAAGATCGATTTGATCACAGTATATTTTGTACATTAATTGGTTAAACGTACCTGAAGAAAGCCTCTTTTTTCTTTCACTACAACAAATGAATCTCGCATACGCCCAAGTCTTCAATTAAACCCGAGATGAATTGGTGAAAACGACTAAGCTAACACTGCGCTCATTGGTTATCCGGTTGTGATTATCATAAGTTACTGAACGAGAAGAAAATATGATTTTAGTATAATGTATCCCACTAGTACTATATTAAATAATAGTATTTGTTTGAATGATGTCTAAAGTAATCGGGTCATTTTTTATCTCGTTGATAATCATGGGACAGATGTAGTTATTCTAGTTTTAGGAGAGTCCTTTACTGTTGGGCACTCAATAAAGGCACAGACCAAAGGAATATGGATTATGTGCAGACCTCATCCGACTCAAGAAGGAAAGGTCATTGTTTTTCTCGATACGGAAGGAATCGATGATCCAGAAAAGGTTTGCCTGATTTTTTATGAAGCCTAAAACTTAAAAGTAAATACATATTTTTATTTATAGGTTCTCATGTGCATATACAACTACATATGGCGTTCTTTATTTGTCAGGTAATATTTGAGTGCTTAATCAGAAGGAATGGATTCAATTGAAGTTAAAAACTAACTCTTGTTTCCGGTAATTGCATATTGCCCACGTATTGTTATGATACTTTGGCTCAATTGGTTAGCAATCAAACGTTCCAATTTATTTACTACGCAGGTTGCATTCATTGCCATTCGTACAATTTGCGTAATTTGATTGCAGGTTGAAATTCAAGAAGACACTTGGATATTCCTTATTGCAACGTTGCTGTGCAATGTTCTTGTCTACAATACAAAAGGCGTCTTTGATGCATCACACATCAGCAAATTTCGGTAAGAAATTTCGAGTTCACATTGGGTTGCGTATTTTCATTAATATGTTTATTTGAAGTGGACGACCAATTTGTATGCCTGAATGGTACCATAAATTTTACTTGAAAATAGTCCAATATACAACACAATGTGTCTGATCAAGGCATAAAACTAGGACATCCGGTGTATATAAGTACGTTGGTGAGATTTAAATAAAGACTTGTTTCAGGTCAGTCTTGATGAGTAATATCATAAATAACTACATTGTTAAAATAATAGTACATTGTTGGCTGTTTATATGTGCTTTACAGGTTTCTTAAAGTGGTTCATAATAACGTGACGGTTGCAAAAGGTGCATGTGAGGACGACAGTTTTCTTGACTTCTTCTTTCCAAATTTCGTTCTCGTTTTACGAGATTTTAGACTGACTTCGGATACATCTTCTGAGGAATTCCTTGAAAACCGATTAGTGTACAAGACGGGGAAATCGGACAGTGTGCATGAGTACAACGAACCAAGGCGCCTACTTAGAAGATACTTTAAAAAAAGGACATGCTTTGAAATCCCCATCCCATGCACGAGGCCCGAACAATTGGAATCAATGCCGGATTCAAAAATTGAGTCCGATTTTCTGCAGCGGGTGAACGACTTGCACCAATACCTATGTGAATGTAGCCCAAAGAAACTCATATCAGGAAAGCCGTTAAACGGAAGAAGTATATAACAAATCAATTTCCTCTTTATACACATTATGTCCAGAATGTCTTTGAAAATATTTTTTACGAGATAAAAACAAAACATCAATGATAAAGTTCATGTCAAGGAAAGGAAAGTTAACATTTCTGCAATCTAGATGATATTCCTATTGTTTATGATTTGTTGACAAATAAGCCTCAAGGTTCTTGAACTAGTTTAAAAATATATTTTAAATCACCAAAGATGCACCAAACTATGATTTTATAAAATAATAAATACATTTTCAACCCATGTTTGTTTTATTATAGTGCTGAGAACGATGATAATAAGCTACATGAATTCCGTGCAGGAAAACACGGCACCGTGTTTGAACGATACTATTAAACTGATGGCAGAAGAAGAAAATCAGTTTGCTATAAGGAAAGCGTCAGAATGCTACCAAGAAGAAATGAAGAAGAGGATTAACAAACACATGCCAAATGAGAAAGGGCTTAAGAGATATCACAATGATTGCATGGATGTTGCTGTCAAGAAATTAAAAGAATTAGTTGTTTTAGATGACGGAGATATATTTCACAGAAGAGCGACAGTAAGTATGCATTTCTATATGGGACCTTACAAATGATAAGGCATTAGATCAAGAAGATAAAAACTGTTTGATTACATTTGGTTGGTCTATTTGGTAGAAAAGTATAGTACACCAAGATTGCTATTTTACTAGTGTCAGTTTCATCTTACAGATATGTGTACGCTGAAATATGAGAGCATGATAAACAAATGATTGAATTGTTTTATAAACATTTCATGTCCATACACCTTCTTTTGATTATTTAAGGAATGTTTCGAAAACCATTTGCAACGATTCAAATCAATCATAGATAGAGACTCCCTTGCCAAATGCAAAAGTTCTCTAGACAAGCTGGATATGAAAATTCAACGGAAAATCAGAGAGAACAAGTATGCTCATTCGCATGGTTACAGCGAATACATAGAAGACATCAATACACTTGTTGATGAGTTCACAAAGCAAGAACGCTATCTTGGATCAAAGGTAAATATATAATAAGATACAAATAACAAACAAAATCTAAAGCGGAATCCAAATATTTTATACGGCGTATGATTTCCTTTGCATTACTTGTGTTGTTCGTTTCCTCGTTTAAAATATTTGTGTTTATGCTTTTCTTATTAACTTTTATAACCATTATTAACGAAATTACAATTTAATTATACTGCAACTTATTACGTTATGGCTCTGTAATAATTACAGACAAGAGCTGCCTTGCAGGGATATATGGATGCAAAGGTCGAAGAAGATCAACTCGTATATGAAATGGTTAAGGACAAAATTGGTACGACTATAGACCTATAGCAAGGCTAATATGATTTTAAATAAAAAATGATAATATGTATAAACGTCATTAAAAGAAAAATATACAAACAATCCTTAATTGTTAGTGATTTAAACCTTATACTTAAACAGTTATAATTTCTCAGCTCTTTAATGTTAAAAACGGTTGTTTAAATACCAAAATTGTCTTTTCCAGATGCTGAAGCTGAACATCAGTTACATCGCCTTTCAAGTGGATCAGTCCCGATTCCAAAGAAATTTGCAAATGTTACAGAAGGGGAACAGCCAGCTGAACAGAAGGCACGAGAGTCTATTGAAAAGTTAGAATTTGATGGGCTTATGAGTATTGGATCAAAATGCCTTGAGAACCTGGAACTGAAATTACAAGAAATAGAGCAGGCTAAAGCCGAGTTGTCTGAAGACAACACATACTACAAGCAACTTGTAGCAGAGTACGACGTCTGGAATAATATTTACAAACAGGCGCAATTTGCGAAGTATCAAAACACACCGAAGTCGATCCAAAAGCCAAAGGATGTGGAAAAACGAACGGAAAGAAGCTCTGATGATAAGGAACTAAGACTGAAGAAGAAAACTTCAGAAAACCCCAAATGTCCAATACTTTAAAAATCAAAACTCACTCACACATATGTCATAATGATATTACTAAATTATGAAAACCTGTTACAAAAACGTTGTTTGACCCTAAATGTATACGGAATTGAAATATGTTTTATGCAACAATATAATACAACTGGATAGTAATTTCATTCAATACATTTTAGAATTTGATTGTTATTCTTTTGTAAGGGACAAAATATTCGACTACAGTTTTATGAATTAGTTTTCGGTGTGTGTTTGTTTATACAATGTGTAGTTCCTATACGCTTCTATATTATCTAAAAATAATTGTGAATATTATTTACACATTAACTTAACTATAATTAGAAGTTTTAAAAGTTACAACAAAGGTGCGCATGATTCCGCTTGTTTTTCAACTTTTTAGCTTTTTGGCAACAGTGTGTGCAATTTATTCAGAATAAAGTATGCATGGGCTTTTGAATAGAACGGTATAATGATGTTAAAATACGGTATGTGCAAAACAGTACGTTTTTTTGTAGGAAACTGTTATATTTGCTTTTTTGTGCAAAACGGTATTGTTTTTTTAGCAAAATGGTGTATGTGCAAAATGATTTGTTCTTATTAAGCATAACGGTATTTCTGCACAAAGGTATGTTATTTTTTCGCAAAATGTTATGTGCTTTTTGTAACAGATCGGTACGGCACTCTGATATTGTACACTCCGGTTTAGCTCATTTTATGGCATCTATTCTATAGTTTTATGTTGTTCTCAGATCAAATGTATTCAGAAATATAATAGTAAATATAATTATAAAATATCCTTCTTTGTGTTATTGATTGCCAAAATAATGCATGAAAGCTTGACATAATGACTGCTTTTTTTTCAATTTCATACGAACTCTTTTCGAAAATAAAAGTAAAACATTGCATAAAGGAAAGTTTATGACAAGCGTATACTATAACATATCTTTGTTTGGTTTCCATTAAATATACTTTATGATAAGATTATAAGTGTACATACCATTCATTAAAGAATTACAACGTACTTGAATTATTGGCTAAAACAATTATATATGTATACGAAGAAAAATAAGAATAGGATTGGTATTGGCAATAATTAATGTAATTGTTTTAAACATTATTGATTTTATTCAACGTTATGTATGAATGATAATAGCAACCATAACAAAAGGAGTAATGCATTTTAGATAAGAAAATTCCATTAGAAACTGTATGTCCAGTAAGCTTTAATTGTTCGAGTTAACTCCATGCTTGCAGATGCGTTAACCATCATTATAGCACATCGTCTAAATCAAGCTATTTGGTACCATATATTTCGCCCAGTATATTTCGATGTACATGACCTAATCGGTTTTTTTTTAATATTAACGCCGTGCTGTCGTATTTAATGATCTCTTTTCTGAGTTTCAACGATTATTTATAAGTCGGTTTCAGTTATAAATTAGAAATTAACAATAAAAAAAACTAATTTCTAGTCGCTGTCACTCCATAAGAATTGAAATTAACTAGTTTGATTTATACTTCAAGAATTTGAGCCAATACTTGTATCGGCGCCATTTTTGATTAGGTACGATAACTCAATGCATTCAGCCAAGCATGTTAACCAAATTGTTTTATGTTCTTCTAAGCACGCTGCCATACACCGGATGGTGGTCAATCGTCAGATGTCCTCGAAACACTATCGCGGTATGCCTCCTTTTATACCGTGGGAGATTAGGCTATGAAGTTCTCGTAATGATGCAGTTGCATTGGTTTCGCAAAGAAGCAAAGAATATGACTCTCGCATGTGCACAGACATAATGTTTGCCCGAAGAAAAAGGTTTTCTGTCAAAAGCTCTAATTGAAATCGGTCTGATTGATCACTACAAATTTAAAACAGCAACTTAGACAACTCGCCTATGGTGACAACTGACAAACAGGATTATCGAAAAGTACACAAAATTTATGGGGTTTTTTGTTATAGTTTATTATATAGTTAGTAATTTTTTTCCAATTGTACCGTGTATAGTTCATGTATTGAGGAATTCGATCTACCAATAAGAGCTTTGTTTTATCGTGGCATGGGCCATTATCTTAATATGATCCTTCGATTGAATCTTTGGCTGATCAGGAATCTAGTTACCATAATGTTCAAAATTAATATATAAATAGTAGCACAATTCCAAATAAACTGCCCCTCTCTGAAAAGAGAACTAAACCTACAGTAGCGGACAAAATTATGTCATCAAGATGGCTGCCAAGACAATCGATTTTAAAAACTAAAGATCAACTGTCCCAATAATAACTGGTTAATATTTGGTTAAATGGCCTCTACTGACTATCACTTATCGAATTATTCGTGGAACGGAGTTATACAGACTAGTGCACTGGGAGATCATACCAAATGTTCTTAATTTTCTAATGAGGTTTGTTTTAATTTGATCATATGTTTTTTTTCTTTTTTAGTTTGATTTTGATTGTACGCCAAAATTTTCTAACATACTGATGTCAGGGCTCTAAAAAGTCCAGGACATACAGGAAATGCTGTTTATTTTTGTCCACTGAGTGGTACTCCTTGATGTGTGAACAGTTGCATTACCTTCTTAAAAATATAGTCAACTTCTGGAAAGTTCTTGGCAATAAAAGGACAAAGGAAACTTTCTATGAAGACTATAGACTTCTTTTAGTCCATCAACAGCTTCCAAAGTGCCCACACCATTGTAAGTCAGACAACCCCGAAACATAGCTGACTATCAACTGCCTCTCTGTCTCTCTGGTACTCTTGGCGCCTAAATTCATTTGCTTTTCTACCAACACTGAGTCTGTTGTTTGCTATCAAGATTTACCTGTTTTTTATCACTAAATATCACCGTTTTTCACTTCAGGGCACAATGTATTTTCTGTTTATACCAAGAAACACTTCTTTTCAGGTTAATGGTTTTGATAGTAAGTGCCTTCCTTACTTTCCCTTCTTGTTTATACGTGAAACCTCAATCGACGTCTTATAGTTCTAAGTGATATTTGTTTAGGCAAAGTTCCATTCACTTGTCCCGTCAATTCCGCTCAGGGAGTTATTCTATTACTTCTGGCCAATCTCACAATCTCACGGTCAACCGTATTTCCGCTTGTCAGACGTCTTCCACTTTGTGGTGCATTTTCTACATTTTGTCTTGCACGATACCTCTTCAGAAATTTGCTCACACCAGTTTAACTTATTTGCAATATCCCAGAATTTTGTTCTTTGAGAAAGTGTTTTGCCAAAGAGATTACAATTTGCTTCTGCTCAGTTGTCATATCGTTCCTTTTGGCAGACATTTATATCGCAGACTGTATACACTGAAGAGCATTTCCTGTTTTAAAACAGGTTTAAGAAAATGATTGATGCCAAATATAATGATAAGCACAAAAGAAAATATTAAAAGGAAAGATAACTCACAAAATTGACCACCAAAGACTAGTTAGCAGTTAGGTCCCTTTGCAGACAGCCTTTTTGATATCTCATTTATGGCCAGCCGCGGTACCTTTTTTTATCAAACATATCAACCTTAAACACAGCATCGATATTGGCAACTACGGGGATATTAACGATACTAGAATATACAGATCTTATTCAATTAAAATAAGTTGACCTTATGTAAAAAGTGAACACACAGAAGGAGAATGCGTTCACATATTGTATACAAAGGAGAGAGTTTAACATCAATTAATCTTTTCACATTTTACAAATTTAAACCAGAATTAGTAACAACAACAACAACACTGCATGGTTAGGCGACATTTTGCCTCCATTCTGATGAGCACGCCTTTCAAGTACCATATCTGCATTTGCCAACGCAGGTTTCAAGGTGATCGCAATTAGAAACATAAGTGGTCTCAGTAAAATATGATGAATTTAACCCTTTATTTATGATAAAAATAAATGCATTTTCGTCTCAAAAGGGCATCACATAATTAATATGAAGTTGCCTATCAATAGAACAATGCTTCGAACAATCTCACGGCCGGTACGTGCAAGTTCGGTGAAACTTTGGTATGTTGGATATTTTCTAAAATCCGACTGACCACAAACTGCATAAGTGTGTCTTTATATCTGACACAAGCACTGTTTTCAAATCTCCAGAACTTCCTAACATTAGCAAATAACTGATATAGCAGGATGTTCCTATTGATCCAGTCTTTGTAAATACTTAGCTAATACAACTGAAAGTTAATTAACGTTTTTTTTATTAACAAATGAGAGACTCCAGTGTGTGTGTGTGTTCTATAGCTGTGTCGCATGTAAATGGAAAGGATGTTCAATAATACTCATGTGTGAATAACCGTTGTATCAATTAGGGAGTTAATCAATTGATTAAATATGTGTCAATTGCACGTCAAAACTTTATTTGCGAGTATTCAATTACTTACAGATGTCACTTTTCATGTTATTACATTACGGTGTAAAATTGGTGATCGAGAGAGTATTACCCTGACGTCACTAGTTTGAATGGAACAATGTTCTATTTGGCACATGTTTGACCAAAAACATAGATCTTCACTTTAGATACTCACAAGAGTCTTTGTTTTATTTATTTACAGCGACCGGAAATAACATATGTGTTGTCGACGGTATCAAAGTTGCCTACTTATCAACGGCGCTAAGCAAAACATTAGTAAGATAACGAGTTTCAGTTAAATATCAGGTGAGTGTCATAAATATATAAATCAATGAATGATTTTTATTATTATTCCATAGTTTACAGTTGAGTAAATAAAATCTTAGACTCTATACTGATATTTAAATGTATGGTATTTAATTTCACCATGACAGAGCGATGATTGCCCAAGATATCCATATAAGTTAAAAACTGTACAAAGATCAGTATAAGAAAAAAATATTGGAAGTAATTATAAAATTCCAGAATAAAAGATTCACTCACAATTCTGACAAGCATGCCGGCCGACAATTTCTCTAGGCAAAGAAGTTCACAAAGTGATTATTATTCTGTAATGATAGAGATTCAAAATAATGCACAGACTTTTTGCTGTTTTTCTTTTTATTGAATTTTTATTTAATTCAATCTTTCGAATTCTACCAATGTTCGCCATTTTACATGAATGTTACAGCTTTTTGGCATTTCAGACAGAAGCATCGGTAGTTATTGTCGAACAGACAGCAGGTAACTTTCCGTGAATCCTGATATAGTTCGGTCGGATTTTTGCTACTTTTGTAAAATGTTTGACATTTTCTCACATTAAAAAGGTCCTTGTGAATGTGCTTTACTGTCTGTTAACACGATTACACCAACAAATTGCCTACTATATAGTCTTCATTTAATAAACACAGCCCAATGGGTAATGAAGTAGATTACAACGCCTAGGTGATGTGCAATAAACCATTTATCCTTGAATTTCCAATTCATTCCAACCCGATATTTATATGAAATACTACCTAACAATTCCTATATCTGAAATTCCAAGCAATTTGATTTGTATGCGGCGATGCATTTTCAGGAAATTACTGTCTACATCATTTGTTATTACAATGACAATATTTCACTTTGTGATTTACCGTTAAGTACTCTTCATAAGACTCGTTGCAACTTACGTCCAAATTTAGATGCACACATTCAATATTATACGAAAAACCACAGAAATAAGCTCAGTAGCCAAATGTTTAAACATAAACCCGGTTTAATGGCACTGGGTAAACGCCAAAGACATAGAACATTAAAACAAAATATCACAAACAAAAAATATTGAAGAACAGCACAAAACTCCACAAACAGCACATTGCATGCATATTATATATAAAAATTAGGTAATATTCATCAAGGATTGTTAGGTACCGCCTTCGAACGGACAGTAAAATGTAAATTCACTGGGGGTTTAAACCAGTTTAAGTGCACAAACCTCACTTTTATGCCAACAAACCTAGATAAAGAAAACAACTTATCAAAGTATGCATTAACTTAAGTAAACTTAAGTAAACAATAAAACAAATAATAATAAACTTATAGGTAAAACCCAAGTACTTATATGATTAGAGATCCCAACTCTATCTGCAGACGGAGGAATACAATTCAGAGCACCTAATGCAAACACTTTTCAAAGACAGGATGCAGTCATTGTTTGAAACTATGAGCATCACACACAGTCTGCCTTATAAGTTAAAAGGTTTAAAACTGTGTGATCATGGAGTTTCATAATAACAAGCATCATTGTACTAAAACTGGAAAGAAATAAAGAAAACATTATTAAAAATGAATTTTCTTCCAAATGATTACCAATGTAAAATATTTGAAGAAAATGACGTCACATGCCAAAACAATACGAGTCAGCCAAAAAAGGTTTTAAAGATAACCTGAATTGGCAAAATCTTCATAAAATCAAAGGACTGAAAGCTTAGTTATGTAAGGATGCTATATTCAAAAAATTAGGTATATTCATTAAGGATTGTTAGGTACCGCCTTCGAACGGACAGTTGAATGTAAATTCACTGGGGGTTTAAACCAGTTTAAGTGCACAACCTCACTTTTATGCCAACAAACCTAGATAAAGAAAACAACTTATCAAAGTATGCATTAACTTAAGTAAACTTAAGTAAACCATAAAACAAATAATAATAAACTTATAGGTAAACCCCAATAACTTATATGATTAGAGATCCCAACTCTATCTGCAGACGGAGGAATACAATTCAGAGCACCTAATGCAAACACTTCACATGCCAAAACAATACGAGTCAGCCAAAAAAGGTTTTAAAGATAACCTGAATTGGCAAAATCTTCATAAAATCAAAGGACTGAAAGCTTAGTTATGTAAGGATGCTATATTCATATTTTGTTTCAGGAATTCATCTAAAAAAACACATTTACCATTCGATCTACAATTTAAATATATTCAGTATTTCAGTATACAATTTATTTAATTATACGGCGTGCAGTTTTGTTCTTCTAACAACATGAATATCCTACTGAAAAAAATGGAATCATTTCCAAGTTCATTTGGCAAGGACAGCTCAACAGAATATTCGACAGAATATATATATATCTGTTTGACATTTTTCAGGCGTCAAGACATGAATGTAACGTTAGAATAAAAAACAATGACAGAATATGCACCTGTCACTCAATGATGGAGACAGACGATATAGGCCAACCCGTTTGTTTAAAGCATTGACAGTTTCCAAGAGATACCTGCACCATAAAGGCAAATATGAAATATGGAATATCTGTTTTACCTTTTGCGTTTTATCTTTATTTAGGACTGTTGGGATAAGAGTGAGGTTTGTGCACTAAATCTGGTTTAAGCCCCCAGTAATTTTACATTTTACTGACCGTTCCAAGGCGGTACCTAACAATCCTTTATAAACATACCTAGTTTATTTATTTATAGTATGTATGCACTGTGCTGTTTGTGGAGTTTTGTGCTGTTCTTCCATGTTTCTTCTTTGTGATTTTATGTTATATGTCTTTGGCGTTTACCCACTACCATTAAACCGGGTTTATGTTTACACTTTTTGCTCTTGGGCTTGTTTTGTAGCTTTTCGCATAAATATTAATCTAAGCTCAAGTACTATGAACCGTGTTCAAGAATAAATCATTGCAGCTTATGAATCCTACTTTTCCATTCATAGATATGTGAGACATGTTGATAAACGAATGTAAGTGTAAATAAACGAAAGGAGACACAGGCTCAAGATAAAGCCCATTTTATGTTCATGCATGTATTTGAGAGAAGCTTAAAAGGTATTATAAATTGCAAACATGCTATGTCTGAATTCAAGTGTTTTATGCAATAATTTGCAGTCACTTGGCTATTGCAACAGAAGCAATAGACAAAAGGTGGAGGATTCTGCGAAAGTCAAGTAAACTAATTATTTTAGAGCTGTTAATGAAGAAAATACTGTTCATAACCACATTTACCACCTGTTAATCCCTGATTTTGACGATGTTTTAGAGAAAATGCAGTACACAAACAATCAAGTATATATGATGCACTTAATTTTCAATACATGTCTGCATTTAATATTTGTTATGTGAATTATATATTAAATTTATAGCATGTTATATATGATAGAATAAAGGTATTAAGATCAAAGCTTGAATATTGCATGAACCAGTATTTTCACAGTACTAAAACATATCATAGCATTATTTAACATACCTTTCAGTCTTTATACGTAATAGTTTGATCCAGTATCTCATAAATCTCAGGAAACCTAATATGCATCGGATATCTCCCTCAGCTTGCACTGTATCATATCAAGCACTCGGATGAAGCTTCAGATTTCACTTAAAAGCATGAACGTGAATAGCTTTTTTTGCATATAGGTCAGTCCCAATAACTCTACCCAATACGAATATGACTATATTTATTAACAACTTTAAAATGCCTATAATGAGGTAAAAACACAAACGTTGAAACGATACTTGAACTTTAAGCATTTAAAACTTCTAAGCATTTTTTACCATAGAACCATATTTCCCTTGCTGCAATCCTACCGCCTTTTTAAAGACGACCTTTTTGTTATATCTATATATACAGTGAGCTTCATATTGGAACTAAATTACCACATTTTAGCCTAAAATATTATAACTATGGGAACTACTTTTATGCGCAGTCACCCATAGTCCCTTATGCGTTAATCCGATCCGGTCATTTTCAGTTTAATTTCGTCCCGTCCAGATGTCCGGTTTTTGAATTAAAAAAGTAATATAATTTGTTTTTTGTAATCCAATCACTGTATCAGACATTTAAGCTTTATCGCCTGACATCATCAAACAGATGACCCCTTTAATTATTTGTATTGTATTTATCTTCCTTTTTATACACAGGAATGAATATAGATTTTAATCATGCAGTTTCGAATACACAAGAAGGATACATTATATTAAACAATGTTCTTAAAAAGGCATTATTCGTTAAATACCATTCTAAAAATGTTTAGGCTCCATAGGTCCAGCCACGGCTTTATCTGCTTTGAGCTTTTAAATCGTACAATAATTTCAATGTCTCTTATTAAGGAAGTAAATATATAGTCCGTTATAGCATCCAGATTCGTATAAGATCTGCCATTGTTGTGTTGCTGGATTTCAGCGTGGAACAGCTTGAGAACAAACGTTTGAAATGGTCATACCACATCTCTTATGCAACAGCGAAATTTCTACAGTACAAATCGTCCGGTAGTTATCATATTTCTGCCCTAGACACTCGCGATTTATTTATCTTTAGCTGGTGTATACGTGTTCGTGTTGGCATCGTTTTCGCCTGCCTAAAAGTTAATATTAATTTTAATTTAGTTGACCTTCGTCGTATTCTTGGCTATTGAACACTCGTTATAACACCAAGTTTTCGTTCGTTTTTAAATCCATCGCAAAATTTTAAAATCATAAATTGAACTTCCTGTAAAATAGTATCAAAATCTGAATTATCATCTGGCAACAAGTTTTCCAACTCGTTATACCACACTAACTAATATTAGCATAAAGAATGTCTCCATACGTTTGCTCGTTGTTGTCATTTAAACAATAAATATATTTTGGATATGCATTGACTTTGAATTATCTTTACGTTCATACATTATATCTCTTGAATATATCATATTTATCAATATTAGCATGTGGCAGCTCTCTTCTAATTGAAGAACCCTGAATTGCTCTGCAGTTGACAAATTTAGTAATCAACAACACTACATCGATTCCTATTAACACACGTAAAGTCAGGGCATACTTATTGTCCGATCACCATTGATAAACGTGTTGAACATAACGATAATAATTCTTCCCCCCCCCCTCCCCATTTAATGAACATTTTAAACATTCTTGATATTCCTAGCTCTTCAGCATATCATTGAGCTGTGATACATTATCTATGAACAAGACATTTTCACCCTCAGTACTAGCGTTACGGTCACCAGTTATTATTAAATTATAACTCAGTTTTACAATAAGCTGTTCAAGTTTTTGTAAATACGATCAACTTTTTGTGATAAAAGTTTTCACACAAAAAGACTCACGCCACCAAAATTCCTTCCACCGAAATTGGACAACTTTGCATTGCTACATACTAAGTCATGATTTTACCTGTGTTGCGTGCTTGAACTGCTGTTAACATCCCAAGTTTCTACAAAACCATTTAAATCATTCTTGAAATAGGTAATTTTTCATGTTTATGATTTTTTGGTTTTGTGTTCTATGTCTTTGGCGTTTACCCAATGCAATTAAACCGGGTTTATGTTTAAACGTTTTGCTACTGAGCTTATTTTTGTAGTTTTTCACGTAAGTATTGATATAAAATCAATATAATCTGGAACAGGGACTTTTGATCTTAGACCTCCGATATTCCAAGTAAAAAAAGTTAGTATGTTTTTGTGTCACTTTCATGTCTAGGGTTTTGGCCACAATCTTTAATGTCATCGTTTGCAGCACTAGCAGTTGCGAAGCCGAGCGTCACAACATCCACCTCTCTCTCTTTGTTCAGCTCTTTTGTTTATCTCCGATCATTGTCGATATCCTCTTTGGAACATACGACCATTCACATTGCTTTGGTTTTCGTTTTTCTTCTACCCGACCAGCCCTACTTCTTTGAAAAAAAACAACTAGGCATAGCTTGATAATTTATTTTTATCGATGCCTTTGTGAAAAAGAGAGATTATCAAAATTGCGTATACCTTTAGCTCTCAGACTTAAAGGGTATAAAAATAGTTTAAATTTATTGGTGGCATTCTTGAATTCTAATGATCTTTCTAGACTTTTAATTATGTGTTTCACCGATGCTTTTCGCTGATTTTATATAAGCTTCAGAGAGGGTATCATCTTTGTTGTATGCTTTGAGTAGTTTAGTAATAATAAAGTTCGGCGTATGGCAGTTTTTAGTCATTTTCAGGACCCCCGAATACCCGCATAGAACATTTTAATCGGTCCACATTAATCCTATTCAAATGTTTCTCTAATTTATCAAGCCTCTCTCGATTTTTCTCATCGTCCATAGACAATAATCCCACATCATTCTGGAGAACAAATGTATGATATCTCATAGCCGAGATGATATTTTCATCAACAAAGTTTAACTTTTCGTTAACGTCTGCCTGTAAAAGCTCAACTTTCACAACTTTTGTTTTGACGTCATTACATTTAGTTATACATGTATTTAATAAAAGATATGGATCTCCTATACATGATTTCGTTTTTTTAGGAATGTTTAAACATTTTATTCCATATTGAATCCTTTATTTAATTTGCTTTTCTAAAAAGGCTCAGAGAGTTGTTAAAGTAAACTAGGAGCTAAAGAGTATATACTCTTACATAATTACATGTCTGTGTATTCAAATCAGGTGAACAAAGTCTGCGTAATTGCTGCTATGGACGAGTTGACGGACACGGGCCGTCCTTCGGGGCAATCTTCCCACGCTCAACTGACTTCCAGCACGCATATTAAACATTCGACTTTGTCAATATCATTTGCTTTCTACATTGCACCAGATGGGACCTATGTTCTTTGTTTACACCTACGTAATACGTCACACTTCAATGCGCAATGCTTTCATTGAGCAGCAGTTCTGTGAAGTATGACGATCGATGCGTCCAAAACGTTTCTGTGTTTGTATGTATTTCCAAATGATTTTTTTTAACCTTTTTTACATTTTCAATCCCCTAAAAATGCATTCATCGCAATACCAAAGGGCAGCAAATACGAAAGTTAATTCTAGTTGATTTTCATTTTTTACCAAGACGTTTTGGGTTTAAGTAGTTTTCCCGGTTATGCATCTCAAAACACCTTTTAATATTATTTTCATCTTTGATATAGAAATTGCTGAAAAAAGCGGTCATATAATAAAAAGTATGTTCGTGTTAGGTGGGTACAAACCAACGCCGGGAAAGTCAAGATAAATAACTAGACGTTATCAACACCTGGACTTTAAATGAATATTAGAGAAAATATCAACATTTGCTGAAGGGCTCCAGCTCTTAGTATTTTAGATTTAACACTCCTAACGATTTTCAACAATTTGTTTCGTTACACCAAAGAAGTGCAGTTCACATAAACATGAGCAAGTATCTATCAGCGATTATTCCCTAAAAAGCAATGATAATTTTTACTTCGAAAATAATTGGATCACATTTATTTTAAAACGGAAACTTTAATTCTTTATTGTGAAATTTCATTTGAAAATGTTCAACAGTTCTCTATTTTTCTCTCCAGTCTATGCTGAAAAGTGTTCGGTTACTGTTTGCAAAGCGCTATGCTCCGCACACATATCTACCTCATAAGCATATAGTGAGTCAGTCATCCAGTTTGAAATTTCTTTGGTATATTTTAACTTAAGCATCGTGTTGACCTCCGGAATTTATCAGACATTATGTAAGACTCTACCATAGTCATGTACTCACTTTTATTTTCATCTCTAATTATTTAATCTGAAATATCATACGGAGCTTTAAACATATGTTTAAGTATGAACAGAAAAGTTCGGGTATTCGGGCTTTGGAACCACACCTTTCCCATTCAGCGCACCTTCCTTATTGACGATGCCCAGATCGTTGTAATCTAGCTTGTGGATAACGCTCTTACAGAGTTTGGGCACGCGGAGCGAGCCACAACTCTTCATGTGGACAACTGAGGAAGTAATTCACTTATTCTGAGCAAAAATGCAATTATGTAGCGTAATGTTATTTACAGTCAACGGAAAAGATGCAAACGCATCAAGTCACGGCTATTAGTTGAACTTATTGGAACCATTAAAGAAAGCATTATTGAAACCATTCACGAAATCATACAACAAGGGGTTGTGTACGAATGACATTTCTTATAGTTCTTTGCCTTCATATTTTTTGCAGACAATTTGTGATAAATATTTCATTCATAATCATTATCTTACTTGGTAAATACTCGTTTTGCTATGGACTCTAAAGGATTTGGACTTGTTATCAGTTGCATTGAAAAATGATAATGTATTAAATACCATAAATTATAATGACACTGTAATCTGACGGTAATCGCGAGTTGAAATAGATTAAAGAGATGTGCATGCAGCATGGATACCATTTCAAAACTGTCCTTTAAATAATTACTGGTAAGTACACTTTTTTCAATATTGTACTGATTTAATAAATGAGATGATGTTACTTTACAGTTTAATTAACTGACAAAGTTTTTGCCGGTGTTGTTATAATGAATGCTCCTTTGCAGAAATTGTTTTGAGTGAACAAACTATTAAGCTTGAATTTGTAAAGCAAGCTTTTTTACTATGACATATATGTATCCGCGTTGCAATTAGCAGATGAGGAGGCAGTGCACGTTTAGCTCAGAATATTATTCCTCCAAATAACGCATATGTGGCGTGTTATGATAGCTCAATAATGCATGTAGCTTCACACGACACTTTTTACAATGTTATATGTATAAGGTACTCATCTAGTAATGCCACTTTAATCGAATCACAACTAATACGTATGTATGCGTATAACCTTTAAAAGAATGGTCTTTACGATGTGTCCAAAGAAATGTGTGTATTTAGTGTATTTAGCACACGTTATGAAGATGAATGCCTCATAATTGGTTCTTGCAACATTTAGTTTAAATTACGTTCGTCAAAAATAGTAAACATGTAGTTTTTTATCATATAAACAGACTACGTGAAAACTGAGCTATATCTAGAGTCCTTTCATACCATGTATTGTATTTATTGATATTAATATATAACTAAATTTCAAACATTTGTTTAAGGTAAAAACTGCTCATCATGGATTTTAAACAGAAGCGAGAGATGTTCGAGAAGATAAGAGGGTAATGTTAACGTTTTTTATTTTGATATAATATTTAACTACTGATTTGATGGTATTTTATTGCATTTGTATTTCATTGTTCTAGTGGGGTTTTTGTGTTGTGAGATTTTATGGTCGTATTGCTGTGTCGATTAATGTTGTACAAGGGTGGGGTATGCAACTAAATTAGCTTCAATTCCCAGTAAATTATTGTGCAGTTTTCAGAGATCGTGATAATGCGGTTACCCCAATGAATTACCAATACCGATATCTTGGTATATGTGTGAATTCAAGTTAGATGTGGAGTTAACGATTACAATGAATACACACTTATTTTTTTCTGAGTGACTTTAAAAATGTTAACCATGGATTTGATTTGAAAATAGATGAGACTTATTTTGGATGTCAAAACTCGACTGACGTTACGTAAATATCATAATCGTTGAGCTTTTAGCTACTCGTATCAGTAGAATCTAAACTTCAATTGGCATAGAGTGGATCTCCAAACATTTGAATAAACGTTAATACATGCTTTTGTTTCATCATATCTCTAAGATACCATTTCAGTCAAGGACTGGGTCTTGTTTGCATGAGGCACTGCAAAAGCATATTTGATTAGAGAGAGGATTTTTTTTATTCAAGCGCAGGCATATTTTACCACTTAACATACGAATATACTTTTTACATATCTAATTTAATGTACGAATAAAAACCAACAACTATGTTTTGGACACGCTAATTCATTTTCAATTTTATTCACACTGAGTAATACGATATTAATTTACTTTCTGGATACCGCACTCACATTAAATGACAATTAACCAAACCTTTGCAGTGGTTTTGGGAGGAGAAAAATGTGTCCAATCATACGGTGGGTTGCATTTAACGAAATATTACTTTTGTGCTCGGTGTATCCCTTTTACTTTCCATATGTGTCATAAATATAGAAATAAAGGCTGAATGCAAGGAAGTCAGAGTTTACACGAGATATTCAAAAGAAGAAAAATATGTGTGGGTTCCAATAGTTTGCATAAGACCAAAAAATTGCCTCAATGTTTTTTAGGGTTATATTTTTTTAAAATATGTAGGTCGCGATCTTATTTCCCTTTTTTATATATTTCATTGTACTTAGAAACTCATTTCAAGATGAATGAACACATTCATAGGGTCGAACTGCGTTAGTTAAGTGTTACTTTTACTTTTGAAGCATTTGGAATTTAAATAAAATTTAACAAAATTTAGCTTTAATTAACATGTCCAAGAAATATATGCTATATTAAGATCTAGAAATGTCAATTAATGATGTTTTGGCCGTAGGGTTTGTAAATTGACAGTGTGATTGAATAGAGTTAGTTCACACTGTGGTCAATGCAGTAGGAATAGCAGCATCATGTGCCACTTTTGGCCGCAGAAGTTTCAAAAGTTGACAGCATGACGAGATGGTCACACACCATCGTCAAACGCTTTGGGCACTATATTAAATAAACTGTGCCGATTTAAGTATGGCAATTGGACTAAACTTTTAAATACCTACTAAAGGTAATTTTGACTTACGGAACACTGCCGTATAACATTGATTTGTACTTGTATCAGACTGTGTTATTACTTCCTTTACAAAATGATGTAAACTGTATGTGATAAAGGAATAAGAGACTTTAACCCGAAATATAATTAAAACAAACTCTGTAATGACATCTTAAGTTATAAATATTAACAACAAGTTATAAACAGACAAAAATAAAACTGTAAATTCCTATTGAATGTTGTTGTCAAAAGAGAAAACGGTTAAACCTTCAAGAACTTGGGTTTTAATAGAAACGTTATAACTGAGGTTAAAAGCCATCGGGCATCAGCAGAAATGAAGAATAAATTATAATTTAAATAAAAACAGCTTCACAAAGTAAACTCGAAAGTTAGAAATGTGATCCAAGATAAAAAATAAAACAAATACCTGAAAATAAATGTATATCGTTTTATTTGCGGAACTATTGGATTGCTAGACGAGTTGAACCACTGAAATATCGACCTACATCATTTTAGAAATATTTCAACAGTGCAGCAAAAGTTGTCAAGATTTAAATGAAAATGTGCTACAATCTTCAACACAAGTATCTGACTGCAGATAACGCTATTGTAGTAAAATGTCTACTGCAACCAACTATGTTTCTTTATTTGTTAACGAAACAAGTATACTGTACTAAACCGGTTGTGTTGTTTGACCAGCTAGGAATGATAGTAAACATTATATGCAAACAGATTGATCATCGGAAGCAAAAAGGTCTAAATAATGTTTTGATGATACTTTCAAATATTTCCCTAGTTACCATTTGTGTTTAAATATAGAAATTCTTGTTAAGATAATACAAGATGAAGTGGGTTGTTACAAATTAATACGGTGGTGAATGAAAACCTATTCATTATTATTTTGGCCTAATATGTTTTTTGTTAATTTGCACGTCATTTTGCAAGTACCGATGCTTATGGATACATGTACTCGTACACTGCTTTAGTTTATAGCTACTCCAACATATCCATGTATTAATTTTAATCATCGATGATAGTGTTAATCTTTATTTTCGGTTTCGAACAAAGCAATCTATTACTGACATTCAGTGTTGAGTACTGGAAGATTGCGATTTCCTAAGTGTAAAGCTCTGCAAAAACGAACTTTTGTCATAAAAAGCATAACAATTTATGTTCGATTCAATAATTGTGATGTTTTTATAACAGTGCAAATCCTATATTTCATCTTACATTTTAGCCAAGCGTCGGTACCCCAGCAAGAGGCACTTGGTAATATAAAAGTATGTTGCTTGGAAAAAATGAGCATTGAACTATGCATACAACCGTAATGTTACAACAATACTTGTGTTATTCACTTGTCATTGCTCTGTGAATGAAACGAATTGCAACAACAATTACAACTGTATCAAACTGTTTTTGATGATAAATATGCCAGTTCTACTTTTGGCCGAAATATGTTTTAAAAGTGACCGACATGTGTATTTCAATTCTTTTACGAAGTCGCTTTCAATCTTTTCTTATTTCAGTGCCAACGTTGTTAATGAAAATCTTGCAGACAAGTAAGTTGTTGACAAAGAAACATAACTCGGTGATTTTCGAGAAAATACTTTTGTTTCCACTTTACCGAACTTACCTGAAGGTTCGATAAGTAATATTTTAAGCTATATTGCAATGAAGTGATAAGTGACTAGGCTTTCTAGTTAAAATGACTTGTACGGTAATGCTTTCCTAATGTAACACATATTGATTTGATGCAAGCTTCTCATTTAACGATAGAAACACGTACCTTATCCAAATATGCATTACAATATGCCAACATCGAAAAGTTATTCTAGGTACAAACTCTCATTGTTCGAGAGACCATTACCACTTATCGTCAAAACCGATGCTGGTGAAGGACACACACTGTCTTACAACCATGATACCCTTGAGGAACTTAGCCAAATTGAGGAGCCATTATGTGTCATAGCTGTAGCTGGATGTCTGAGGACTGGCAAATCGTACCTTCTTAGTCGCCTTGTACAGAAGTGTGGCCGTAAGCTCAAATTACTAAGTGATAGAAACTAACATATTATTAGTAATGCAGGCGTCTTAAAGTGTCGTGGTATGTTCCGTACCTGTCTAGTTCGACAATGTGGTGATAGTTTATTTTCCTTTTACTCTAGGTCATACTTAATAGTGTCTAAAATGCCAAAATATTGTTTCTATTGTTGTCTTAAAGCGGTGCGGTGAATCCTTATAACCAAGCTATCTAATTCGGATGTTAACTCAGTCTATTTAAATAAAACAATCGGATTGCAATTAACTTACAGACGTCAAACAGTGGCATAATTCATATGTTACTGGTGCATAAAAAAGAGAACTCGTACGTTTATTATTTTATTTAACATAACTGTACGGAATTTTGCCTGTGCCATTGAACATAGCTTCGATATTTATGGGAAAAGCTACAGAATCAAGCTCAGTAGCAAAACGTTTAAACATAAACCCGGTATAATGGCACTGGGTAAACGCCAAAGACATAGAACATAAAATCACAAACAGGAAACATGGAAGAACAGCACTAAACTCCAAACCAAAATTTTAGTTTAGATAATATTTTGAATGTTATAATTTTTTAAGCGAGTGACATGCATTATCACATCAAACGCTGTAAAATTTTATTATCTTTTCTTCTGGAGATATTGAACTTCAGGTATGCTAGATATTGAATAATGGAGGATACCAGTTTGTATTTACTATCTCGGCATTGTGAAAAATAAACGATCGCGTCTGCGGGCGGTTAATTTGGAAATAACAAATTTTGAAAAGATCGAATTTTTTTTGTATATAAGTTGGTTAAACGTACCAGATGAAAACCCTATGATTCCTTAAGACTAACCAAAACCGAAAACGCACAACTATGCGATTACATCCGAGAAGATTTGGAAATAGCGACAAGGCTTACCCTGTGCCCACCGGATGTAAAGTTGCGACGGGCATCAGTTAATAAATGAGAGGGAAAAACTGTATAATTTATTATAAGAGTATATTCAATAATTGTTTTGTTTAAATGATGTTTAATGTAATCGGGTATTTTTTATATTGTTGATCTTATGGTTTAGATGAAAAATTGTTATAGTTTCAGGAAAGAGTTTCACTGTCGGGCACTCGTTAAACGCACATACGCAAGGAATATGGATCATGTGCAGACCTCATCCGACTCAAGAAGGGAAGGTCATTGTTTTTCTCGATACGGAAGGAATCGATGATCCGGAGAAGGTTTGCCTGAAAAATCAAAAAGCATAAATGTGTTATAAAACATTAAGCCTAAAACTTAAAAGTCAATAATATAATTGTTGTTAAGTTCTGTGCATTTTTAACTACATGTGACATTCTTTGATTGTCAGAGGATATTTAAATGCATCATAAGAAGCAATGATTTTGACTGAGGTTAAAAACAGGCTCTTGTTTTCCGGCAACTGCCTTTTGTCCACATACAGTAAAACTGCGGTCGTTCGAACAAGCGGTCGTTCGAGAACCGGCTTTTTCTCGAGGTCGGAGCTTGGTCTCGAACATTTTGCCTTCTGTTTTCATATAAAATATACCAACGCTGCATCGAAACCTAATTATGTCGAGGAGTCGAGCAATATCCTCGGTCCCAAGTACACAAATCATGCACAAAACCTTATGGCTCCCTCGAGGTCATAATTTCACACTTTTTCCCGAAAGCGTGTTCTAAAATAAACAAACAATTGCTAGGTATCAACATTTTCGCAAGTTGTAGAAATTGTCTGCTGAAATGCAATTAATAAGGTGTGAAAAACAGTTTAACACTGTTAACGCATGACCGATATTAGTTGAAGATAATTATGAGAAGTAAATGACGAGAAGTTTGTGAGAAATGTAAATGAATAATTAAAATATGAATAAACCCTACCATATCGATCCAACATCGGAATCTCTGAAAATAATTCCTTTTTGTCACTTTGCTTTGCAATACGGCCAGTTTGTAAAAACATTCCATTTATTGATATTTTTTTACATTTCATATTTAGTATATATATAGTAAAAGACAGCCTTTGAACATATGAGCGATTTCCACAACGTAACGTATAATTGGTGTATTGGTAAACAGACTACTTCATACTTAAAATACACTGAAATATATTTCATAACAGACTGGCGAATTGAAAATCGGGTCGTTCGAAACATCGGTTCCCTCGAGGTTTAGGCTCGATCCCCTGCGACCTCGAGCGATCGCAGTTTTTCTGTATGTTACTTTGACGCAATTATTTGCAATCAAAAGCTCCTATATGCCTACTTCGCGATTGCATCCATTGTTTTTCATACAATTTGCGCAATGTGATTACAGGTTAAAATTCAAGAAGACACTTGGATATTCCTTATTGCAACGTTGATTTGCAATGTCCTTGTCTACAATACAAAAGGCGTCTTTGATGCATCACACATCAGCAAATTTCAGTAAGAAATTTCGATTTCACATTCCGTTACGTTTGTTCTCAAGTTAAGTTGTATTTTATGTTGGTCAGATGCAAATAAGGACTTAGTTAATGACGCCTTATAATTAAATATAATAAACAACTAGATTGTAAAAAGTACAATATTGGCTGTGTCTTTTTCAGATTTCTTAAAGTGGTTCAATCTAACGTGACGGTTGCAAGTGGAGCAGATGAGGACGACAGTTTTCTTGACTTCTTTTTTCCACATTTCGTTCTCGTTTTACGAGATTTAGGAGTCACGGATACATCTTCGGACGATTTACTTGAAAAACGCTTAGCGTACAAGCCTGGGAAATCGGATAGCGTGAAGGAGTACAACGAACCCAGGCGACTTATCCGAAGGTATTTCAAGAAACGAACGTACTTTCAAATCCCCATCCCATGCGTGAGGCCAGAACAATTGGGTTCAATGCCGGATTCTAAGATTGAGCCAGACTTTTTGCAACGGGTAAACGACTTGCACCAATACCTTTGTGAATGTAGCCCGAAGAAACTCAAATCAGGAACGCCGGTAAACGGAAGAAGTATGTAACAAATCAATTACAAATGAAATATACATTACTGTCTTTAAAGGGACCAAGATATTGTTTCATTGAATATCTTATGCTAGTCGTCAGTTGGAAAAGACTTATTTTATATACTAGAGTGGATTAAAGGCGTCATAATTTCTTCATAAAGATAAATTCTTTTTACATAAATTACTGAAAGTCTTAAAAACATCCGTTTTCCGAAAAAATGACGAAGTATAATTTATAAATTTTAGGAAATGGAATGCAGAGTTACCATTCTTGTAATCTAGAATATATTTATATTGTTGATGATTATACGAATAAGCCCTCTGGGCGAACTAGTTTAACACTTATATAACATAACCAAATACTAAGATGCAATAAACCATTAATATTTTAAAATAATCAATACAATTGTATTGAAATGTTGGATTATTCTAGTGCTGAGAACGATGATAATAAGCTACATGAATTCCGTGAAGGAAAATATGCCACCGTGTTTAACCGATGCTACGACACTGATGGCTGCAGAAGAAAATCGGTTTGCAGTAAGGAAAGCGTCAGAATGCTACCAAGAAGAAATGAAGAAGAGGATTAACAAACACATGCCAAATGATAAAGGGCTTGAAATGTATCATAATGATTGTATGGACGTCGCTGTCAACAAATTAAGAGAATTAGTTGTATTAGATGATGGAGATATATTTCACAGAAAAGCTGCAGTAAGTCAAAATTTGTTTGAGTACCTAATAAATAAATATACGGCATCAGATCTAGAAGTTACATTCTAACAATGCAGTGAGAGTAAATTTGTTTGGTTAAATTTGGCAGACATTTATGGTAGAACAATATGTCTTTTGGCTAATGCTGTATGTTAAATCTAACGAATTCATATTCTTTCAGCAATGTTTCGAAAATCATTTAAAACGATTCAAGTCAATCGTAGAGAGAGACTCCCTTGACAGATGCAGAAAATCACTAGACCAGCTCGACAAAAAGATTCAACGGAAAATTAGAGAGAACAAGTATGCACATTCGCATGGTTACAGCGAATATATAGCAGACATCAACACGCTTACTGATGAATTCAAGAAGCAAGAACGTTACCTTGGATCGATAGTAAATGGATAACATGATCCTAATTGAAAACATCTCAAGCGGAATCGAACTATTTCATATGGAGTATGACCTGTTTTGTAATATATGTGGTGTTCGTCTCCTCTTTTAAGATATGTTCAAAATGTGCAAATCTATCTTATAGCTTTTTTATTATCTTTACGAAATTTAATTGAATTATACGATGGCTTTTTACGTTATGACACCGTTCAAATTACAGACCAGAGCTGCCTTGCAGGAATATATGGATGCAAAGGTCGAAGAAGAGCAACTTGTTTACGAAATGGTTAAGGACAAAATTGGTACTATATTATAATCTAAAATACTAGAGCAAAAGCTATAAAAATATTTTATTCAGAATAAGTACCAATGTCATTTAAAGGAACAAACAGAAACACTCCTTAATTATTAGTGATTCGTGCCATTTGTTATTAACTCGAAGCTAGGGAGTATGCGACAATTGATACTGCATTTGATGAACGATATCTTAGTTATAATACCTCAGCGCTTTGGTATTTGAAACGGCGGTCGTTTAAATACAAAACTGTATTTTCTCCAGATAATGCTGAAGATGAACGTCAGTTACATCGCCTTTCAAGTGGATCAATCCCGATTCCAAAGACATTTGCAGATATTACAGAAGGGGAACAGCCAGCTGAACAGAAGGCTCGAGAATCTATTAAAAGGTTAGAAATTGATGGGCTTATGAGTATTGGATCACAATACTTTCAGAACCTGCATCTAAAATTACAAGAAATAGAGCAGGCTAAAGCCGAGTTGTCTGAAGACAACACATACTACAAGCAACTTGTAGCAGAGTACGACATTTGGAAGAGTATTTATAAACAGGCGAAAATCCCGAACGATCGGAACATATCGAAGCCGATCCCAAAGCCAAAGCCGGTCTTTCAAAACAACACTGATGGGAAAAAACGATTGGGAAGCAACTCTGATGTTAAGGAAGCAAGTCAGAAGAATCTTTTTTTCGAAAACTCCAAATGTCTTATACTTTAAGAATAAAACACACTCAGATAAATGTCATAATGAAAGGCCCAAACAATCTAAATCTGTTTCAAAAACATTGTTTGATCCGGATTTCTACGGAACTGAAAAATGTATTTATACAAAAAGAGAATACATGAGTACTAATATGCATATTAGAATGTTGAGTTTTATTCTTTAAGTAAGAGACAAAGAATGCAACTACGGTTAGATGTTTAACTTTTCGGTGTGTGTTAATTCATATGGTGTTTTTCTTATCCGTTCATAAGTATTATCAGCTAATGTTAACCCAATAATTGAATTGAAGTTGTGCGTGATTCCGGTTGTTGTTCAACTTCAGTGCTTTTTGGCAACAGTGTGTGCAATTTATTCAGAAAATCTGTATGTGCTTTTGTAGAAAAACAGTAAAATGATGCGAAAAAAAACGTAGGTGCATAACAGTATGTACGTGTTGTAGTATATTGTTATTTGCTTTATTGTGCTAAATGGTAGGTAAAAACATGTAAAAGCATGTTCTTTAGCTAAAGGTTATATATGCTAAATAGTTTGTTCTTGCGTAACAAAGCATTTTATGAGCAAAATCGTATGTTTTTGTCTTCAAATGACATGTGCTTTTCGTAACAAAACGGTACGGCATATTGATATTGTACAGGCCTGTCGAATGGCTCATTCTTTTGACATTTATTAATTTTTTTATATTGTGTTCAGAATAATTGTATTCAGTTATATAACAGTAAACAGGATTATAAAATATCATTCTTTGTGTTGTTGATAGCCAAGAAAATGGCATGAAAGCTTATGTAATTTTTGAACATGACATAAATAAAAAAAATCTACATTCCTCCAAACGGTACTTTCGAAAACAAATGTGAAACATAGGATAAAGGAAATTTGATTCCATACGTATATTAAAACATGTCTGTGTTTGGTTTCCTATTATTGTTCTTTTTATAAATGTACATACGGCTCACCAAATTGGTAACATGCATAAATCATTAATTGGATATTTTTGAATGAAACAATTACTACAAAAAACAACATATTTGATATATTAACAGCAACACAACACAGAAGTTAAATTACACACCTAAAGTTCTTACCTGGTGAGGTGTGGTAGGTATAGATGACCGATTGGAAAATATCTTTCCACTGTAACGGTCATACGAATTATCGTAAGACATGTCCGAATCAAATTCAAAATTTGGTTAATCACTGTCATTCACGATGAAATTCTGCACTTCTTGCCCAGTGTATATACATTTATTTTATCTGGGCCTAATTAAAACCAACGCATTTGTCCAAAATTTAATCTTTAATGGTGGTAGAATTGTCATTTGTTCACGTATTTTTCAAGGACCAGGAAGTGAAATAATTGTTTTAGCCGGTGTTTAGTCTCGATCATCTAGACGCTTGCAACCGCGTCTATATCGTTCATTGCGATATGTGTTGACGTCATTAACTCTAATCAGAGCAGCTGAATAATTGAGACTAGTATTTTTACAATTGTTACGATCGAAAAACGCGGTTATGTACGAGGGAAAAGGCTACATTCCACTAAACATATAGCGCTCGTAAAAGAATAACTTATTTTCTTAGATATTGCAGCGCAAGTGAATATACATAAATATTGTTTTTGTTTTTCTGAAGAAATAGGTGCGGGAAATCCGATGTACAAGTTATTAATTTGGTGAGGCCTATCATACATGAAAGGAATACAGCATTTTTGCAAACTGGGCTTTAATATTTTATATTATCGTTCGATAATAGATTAAGAATATGACTTGTGTAAGTAAAAATTAATGTAATAGTAACACTACTGATCTTTTTCATCGATATGTATATTTTGGTTAAGAAAATATGAAAACATTGAAAAAGTAGTCTATATGCTACAAGTCATATACTTAAACAAAAACTGCCAATGATTTGTATTGATTTTTTTCAAACGTTTAATTGCAAGGTGTCCAAGAATCTCCTTTAAGCTTAACATTTCTGAAAAATATTTCTAACATTGTGCCTCTTAAGAGAGTTGACATTAGTTTCTTTAGCTACTGGTCCGTTCCTGGAAGGGGGTACGTAGCTTTAAGGACAGGACAAAGTTTGCGAACCTGTGGTTGTCGTGACAGTAAGATTCTGGCTGCGTGAACTTGTGAGTGTTGGTAACTTAGCATCGTTACGATGATACCCTGAATAAAGCCATCTTTTGTTGGAGTGAAATTGATATGCTGTCGTTGAATCATATTAGCAGGCGCATTATTTGACAGGGCCAGCTCGCCTAGTCTAAACAGACCAAAAGAAACGTAATAATTAACCTTTAAAGTCATATGCAATATGCTGCACAAAATATAAAACATATCGTTTGATTTGATAGTCACACTCATTTTTACTAGCATTTTATTTAAAGTTAATGTATTGACCAGCTAGCTTTTCGAGAAATGTTTATTTCAGAAAGCGTTCTACTCAATAAAACAGAACATCAAGCCCCATTTGAACATAAATACATATTTTGCCAAGGGATATGTTTCAAGTATTCACATGTGAGTTTACAAGTATGCATTGATGATGTAATGCACCTTTTAAAATAACAAAGTATCAAATCATTGAACAAATGATAACATGAGTATGTTAATGATGGCATCCAACATTTAAAGCAAACATTCAGAACGTACTTTATGCGTCATTATATCGTAATATTACTGCTAGCGATGCGATCATGATCAAAAACAAAGGAACTCTTCCATTGCATATGTAAATTTAGTTTGTATCGCCTGCCAAAGATCTTTAGGTATGATTAACTGTCATGAATGTTGACTGATATGGCCCATCTGAAATTTGAATATCCTTCCATTACATCTTTCCGGAAGTCTGTCAACTACTTTTAAATTGCTATCCTTTATCAAAACATGATTCCAACCATTGCAGGTGTTCATCACATCGCACAACGGAAGCTCAATGTGGTATCTAAGGGATTTCTTCCAAAGGAAATTGGAAATTAAAAGTGTAAAATTGTGAACATTGTGTGTACTCTTTTAATATTTGGATTACCATGAAAAATAACTTGGACAGATCAAATTCACATTCTACTTACATAACTGTCATTACAACTTCACAACCAGTATCATCATCCTTTATTCTTGTTAAAACCATGGATTTAGGATGGCGTTCAAAATAAAGCTTTATGCTTTATGTTAAATTACAAATATAGTCATTAAAGTAAATACTGATATGAAACGAGGGGGAATACTGTTGACGGGGAAAAGCCTGACAGGTATTTTCATTAATGAGATATATGATATGTGGTATATAGCACCCTGTTTTATGTCATTAATAGGGGGCTTGGACTTACTTTTGAATATAGTCTTATTATATTACATTTGACAGGCTGTTCAGCGGGATTTTTATCATTGCGCTGATGTCTTACGAGTTTTTAATAAACATTGGTAAGAGAAGTACAAGGCATTGGGTATTAGCAACATGGGTTAGGGAATGCATTATTTCTTGATTTAGGACAAAAATTAATTGATAAACTATTATGAGCATTTAACTTGAATACGCCGTTGACATTCTGTTAGAAGAATCACAAAACCATGCAAAACACTGACCGTCGTCTTTGATGCACACATAGAAACCTTATTTCTGCCTTAGCAACCGCACACGATGTTAAAATAATACTTGAATCGGCTTTTATAGTTTAGGCATGGCTATTAACCCGCAGTTCAGTAACGCCTAAGGATGAATTGTATCAATAAAGGGCATAATTACTCAACTCAAAACGTTCGATTAAACGTTGGGAACGTGCGTTGACAGTGCTGCACCTAACTTCGGAATTTACCGAGTAGTCACCATCAAATCAAGACTGCTGCCCCAAGCGTATATGAACTGCAAAACTTGTAGAAAAGGGTATAATATTAAACATAAGGACATTTTTGCCACTGGAGATACTGATATTGGCATTTGTATAGAATAACAGAATAAAACATAGGATTGATTTGTTAACAGACATTCCATATAAGCAGAGTCACTGCCGCATTCCACCATCTATGATTGAAGAGGTTCGAAACCATATTGACCAGCTATTAGCAACCGTTGTCATACGACCATCGAAATCTGCATACACATCGATTGTGGTTCTTGTCCGTAAGAGGAACGGAAATTTACGTCTCTGTGTTGATTACAGGCAGTTTAACAGTATTACAATCAAAAACATGAATTGCCCAGCTACCTACCAGAGAATAATGCAGTAAATATTAGGAGATCTGAACATTCGCATTTGTCTAATGTACTTGGACGATGGAGCAAGAATGAAATTAGCCCCTGAGAAATGTCATTTTTTAACAAGGTGTCAATTTTCTAGGCCATAGTGTTAGTGGTAATGGAGTAGAAACAGATCCTGCAACGATAGAAAAAAGTTAAAGGTTGGCCAAACCCATCTAATTCTAATGAATTTCGCTCATTTATAGCTTTCGCTGGATACTACTGTCGTTTTATAAATCATTTCAGCGACATAGTTCGGCCATTAAATGAGCTTCTTCCTCCAACTACAACTAAGAAGGGGTCAAAGACAACAAAACCAGAGTGGAAGTGGACAGACAATGAACAGGATGTGTTCGAACATTTGAAGGAATTGATATCTTCTCCACCAATACTGGCATACCCGAATTTTCACCAGCCGTTCGAACTTCAAACATATGCGTCTGAAGGAGCATTAGGTGTAGTGCTGTACCAAGTGCAAGACTGCCAAAACGGGTAATTTCCTATGCCAATTGGGTCATAAACATATCCGAGCGGAACAATAGCGCCTTCAAATTGGATATCTTGGCTCTTAACTGGGCGGTGACTGAGAAGTTTAGTGACTACCTCGCCACGTCCAACTTCACTGTCTTGACAGATAATAACCCTCTTACTTAAGTGTTAACTACTGCCAAGCTTTACATAAAGTATAGAGCTGGTTTGAGGAACCAAGATGCAGATGGAATGAGCCGATATCCTTATGAGAACATCACAGATACAGACAACACAGAAACGGTAAAGATCAGTGATCCAACTGTTAAGTCTATATGTAATATGATTTCAGTACCTTTTTGTTGACACTCTTTTAATGAGAATGAACATTCTAGAGGCAACTGAAGACCTGCAAACCACTTGCACAGAACGATATGTATGAAAACAGGAGAGCCCAACGCAGTGATTCTCTCATTGAAAAATGGAGAATAGCCGTTATTAACAAGAGGTTGCCAAGAAATCTTTTGCATGGAAATGATCTGAATATGAAGAAACAATTAAGGAACTTAAGTATCAAAAGAGGTATTCTGTTCAGGAATGTTCATGACAATGATGACAATGACACCGAACAACTTGTGATTCCTGAGTCATTCAGACATTAGATGCTGACGGGCATTCATGATCTATCTGGTCGTCCAGGGAAAGAGAGAACAATGCGCCTGCTGAGGGAAAGTTCTACTGGCCTGGAATGACATCAGATGTGAAAGACTTGATAGGTAAGTGCAATAGATGCATTGGAAGGCAGGGGAAGATTGACCGTGCACCGCTCGTGAATGTAAATACATCATATCTACTTGAACTTCTTTATATTGATTGCCTGTCTCTAGAGCCATGCAAGAGTAACATCAGCAGCATTTTGATAGTCACTGATCAGTATACAAAGTTTGACAAAGCTATCCCCACCAGGAACCAAACCGCAAAAACTACAGCGGAAGCACTCTATAATGAGTTCTTGGTCAATTTCGGGATTCCTACGAGGCTACATTCGGACCAGGGGGCCAACTTTGAAAGCCAGATTATTTCGGAACTGTGCCGCATTACAGGTATGAAGAAAAGCCATACCACACTTTACCACCAACAAGGAAATACAGGGCCAGAACGCTTTAATCGAACACGTCTGGGAATGCATAGAACCCTTGGAGAAGATCAAAAGGCTGATTGGAAACGACATATCAGAAGTCTAGTGTATGCTTATAATTGTACACCGCATGAAGCAACCCGGGTGTCCCATATGAGTTGCTCTCCGTAAGAAGGCCTATGTTAACAATCGAAGTAGTGTTTGAGCAGGCAAAAGAAGAGCCAGTCAGTAAAACTACAGATAAATACATGGAAGATCTCCAAGAAAGGAACGTGAACATAAACGAGATTGTGAACCATCAGAAAAGTCGAAAATGAAACAAAAAAAATCCTACGACCGCAAGACAAAACCTGTAAGGATTGATGTTGGGGACAGAATATTTGTAAAGTAGATGGCTTTTGATGGTAAACATAAGATCGCCGACCGTTTCGAAAAAGAACTTTATACAGTACTTGACCAACCAAGAAGGGACATTCCAGTTGTAAAGGTAAGAGCTGAGGGCTCTGAGCGTGAGAGGACACTTCATCGGAACCATTTACTCTTGATTGAGAATCATGAGAATGACAGTGTGTTGAATGAAGTTTTTACAGAGCAGGAAGTTGAAGTAAGGGATTCATCAGGAAGGAAAGAACTAGTGAGTGAATTGACTGAAGGTGATAGTGAGACTGACGAAGAAGGTGGCGGATATACAGGACCTGTATGCCACCATGGGGACGCCCATAAACCGGACAGTAACGTCAGCCATAAGAATGACAGCTTAACTACGGGAAGTGATGAAGTTTTAGATCATGTAAGTATCATTAGTAAAGTTGAGGATGTTAATGTAAACCCTCTAATGACTCCCATTTTCAGATGATACACATACAAGCGGAATAGAAGTCCCTGAAATTCCAGTTATTCAAGGGGAAAATCCAGAATGTGATCCAAACATATGATCCTGCAGAGGTCCTACCGACAGTAGACGAACATGAAGATCAGTTAGCTGCCGAAGCTATTGGAGGAAGAGATGCTGTAGGTTGACCCTTTGCAGACAGACTAAGACCAATACCTCAACCACGACGTTCAGAACGCGTTCGCAAGCTGCCAACAAGATTTGACGAGTTCCACATGTATAGCAACCAACCAGTCGACCACAGATTGCAGATTGGACACACTTATGCAGTCTGGCATTCTAAACGATGTGGATAGTGAACTAGCGTATCAACTAATTGGTTCAATTATGAATAAATAATGCTGCACTTTTTATTGTTTTAGTTTGATCTGTGTAATCATTGTTTTTTATGCATTTGAATAGTGTTTTGTTAAAACTATGTTGGCATAGTTTTGTCACAGGGCGGGGGGACTAAGGACTGTTTTAAATTGTTGATTTTGTTGTTGAAAAACATTTTATTTCACAAATCGCTAATGAATTGCTTGTGTATATAGTTAAAGAACTTTTGAAGTCACTTGATAGAGCTGTCACAACTAGATAGCTATATACTGTTAAAAGTTTATCATATGTCGGTAAAATAGTGCTCGTATTATGTAGAATTACATGTTTACTATGCATATTAGTATACGTCAGTATAAGCAGATTGTCAGACCAGATACTGGACTACTCTTTGTTTTGTTTTTAAGTGACGTAATGACAGACGTCATTTCTCATAGCGGGGGAGTATGTGACCGGACCGATATTTGTATATCGCCGTTTTGTCTTCATTATATACGGAACATCTTGTTTTTTTTCATTATCGGTTTGGCATGTTTTCGAAAAGACAATTTCATAGGTCAGCATATATGTTTCAGCGATTTTGATTGGTTCAGGCATGGTTTGATTCAGTCAGTCACGAAGTATAGAAAATACTGCTTTGATAGAAACTGTTTTTACAGAGTTGTTCGCTTTTGCACAATGTTTTGCAGGTATGCATTCTTGGTTTAATCATGGAATTGATTGTTTTCTCGTAGTGATCTCACTTGAGTCGTTTGTATAACGCCATTTAATTATTCTTTTTTAATTATGTTTGTCCGGGATAAAGAGTTGTCCGTAAAGCAGTATACAAACCTCTTATATTAACCTATTTTTCAGAAGGTTCACTACTTTTATATGTGTACACAAATCATTCTGTTCACTTACCTTTTAGAACGTAGCTTAACAAGCACCGGGAGCGTGAGATGTCAAGGGTTGTTTTCAGTACCACATATTGGTAAGTTTCATGTGTCATTGTCATGTTTCTGTATATGGCCAAATGTTGTATTTGACATAATCGTGAATGTCATTGTATGTGATACAATCTCGTTTGTTTATCTGTTCAAGCTTAGCTTGTGCATTCAATTATATGTATATATGTCCTGAAATATTGTTTATGGACAATATTAAGCTGCTAGCCTATGATAGTTATAATAGCGATTATTGATATATTGAACATGCTTTTTAACAGTGTTTTATATCTTCATATTTTGTAACTTACGTGTATATTATGAATTATATATTTCCAGATTACATCTCTACATTGTTTGAGTCTTGTTCCTCGTGTTCCAGTACACTACCGTACCACTATATTTCCATATCAGTATCCAAACTGCAAAATGTTATCGTTCGCGTTGGAATCGAGGAAAATGGGTACACCGATGACATCCCGGGAGAATACTTCTTCCCCCGAGGAATCGTGTACCGGCAATGGAGGCCAGCCATCCGGAACCAGAAGAAGATCGAAGACCGCTACTCCGGAGTCACTCGAACAGCTGGAAAGTTGCGACATAATATGTAGACACGTGTGGAATAAGTAAGCATTGGCTTTATAGACAAACTTTCCATTATCTGAACATGATAAATAGCCATTATACTAACATTGCCATAAGTGAATCTAAGTAGATATTCCGAGTAAGATTAAAGTTGGTAAAGGTGGCTTATGCATAGTTTGGCATTAAATAGACGATTATGTATGAGTACGTTACAGGGAAATATTGTATTATTGGGAGACCTAAATACTCAACTACCAAGAAGGAACTTTGACCTAAAATTTATGCTTGACGTACGAAACGATATTTTCTGAATAATTAGTTAACTATGACTTAATACCTATTAACTCATTGCCATTATGTCTAGGTGCAGAATATTCAAATATAACGTATACATCAAAACGTGAAACATTGTTAGAATACAAATTTATTGCACAAGACTAAATCCCCAATGTATTTGCATGTACAGTTGTTGATGACAATGCTTTAAACGTCTCGTTTAATAGACCTATAATTTGCACTAAACGATATTGTACCCAAGTGAATGTTAACGATACAAGTAATAATGGATGCAGGTTCATAAACTGGGAGGAAATTAAAAACGTCATGTTGATCGGTTCACTCGATTTTTGGAAAATAATATATCTTTAAAAAGGTTATTAAATTAAAATGTTTCAAATACACGTGACGTAGGTGTTTTGAACGATAGTATTGTTGATGTTATTCAGACTGCCAATTCCACTATTACACCAACGCCAACATTTATAAACATATAAAGCCTTATTGGAATAAAAGATTGAGAGATATGCACAAGGTGAATAAAATACTTAGAAATGAATGGATAGGAAAGGGACAGGAATGAGGTCATAACTGCGAAAGTTACTGCAAATACAACACTGCAAAGTGTAAATTTCGAGCAGAACACCGTTAATATGTGTAAGATTATAACAAAACTTGAAATTGAGCTAAATGAAATTGATAATGATGCATTTTGGAAATTAATTAACAGACAAAAGAAAAAATGACGGAAAAAAACATTTGAAATGCTTTTTGGTGGAATAGAATGCAAAAGCCCTGAATATATTAACAATTGTTAAACTTCATATTAATCGATATTGTCATGTGGCAGCTCTCCTCTAATTGAAGAACCCTGAATTGCTCCACATTTGACAAGACAGAGTAATTAACAACAAATGTCAAGTCAGGGTTCACGTATTGACCATTCACAATTGACAATCAATATGTTTGACATTACGATACTAGCTATCGACCAATGTTATGAACAGTCTTAATGTCAAACATTATGTTCCGCACACATATCTACCTCATTAGCATATAGTGAGTCAGTTTGGAATTTCATTGGGTTTTTCAAAACATTTATGTTTTACTTAAACATCGTTTGCACCTCAGGATTTTTTCAAACATTTTATCAGACTCTATCATAGTTATATACTCACTTTTATTTTTGTCTTTAATTATTTAATCCTAAGTGTCACTAGGGCTTGAAACATATGTAAATGTATTTACAGAAAAGTTCATTTGATTCGGTATCGGGGCGACAACCTTGCCTTTCAGTACACCTTCAAGATTGTCGAAGCCGACATCATATTAAAGGATGAAGCTGGCATACACGGGCTAGTTGCAGTATCCAGGAACTGAATTTCATCTATTATTTTCCAATTCTGGTTCTGAATAACTTTCTTATTTAGAGCGCAGACGCATTTAGATTTCGTTATGTATATTTTATTGACAGTTTACGGAAAAGATGCAAACACGTCAAGTATTGCTCATTAGTTGTATTAATTAAAACCATTGAAGAAATCAATATTGAGACTTTTAACGCAATCAAGGGTTCGTTTATCAATAAAGTTTATTATGTTACTTTGCCTTCATAGTTTTGGCAGACAATTTGTGGCAAATATTTCATTCATAATCATTATTTTATATCGTTAAAATTCGCTTTGTAATGGAAAGTAAAGGGTCTCGACTTGTTATCAGTTGTATTGAAAAATGATAAGGAATGGAATAAATGACAGCATAATTTATAATAACATTGTTTTCTGACGGAAATCAGACTCGCCAATTTAAATAGATTGAAAGAGATCTGCATGCAGCGTGGATATTATATAAAAACTGTTCTTTAAATAAATTCAGGTAAGCTTATGTTCAATAAGTATTGTCTTACTGTTTGAATAAATGACATGGTGTAAGTTTGCAGTTTCAATGACTGACAATTAAATATTTTTGCCAGTGATAATTTATGCAACTTCGCAGTGTTTTGAGCAAACAAATTTTAAAGCTTGAATCTAAAGCAAGCGTTCTTGTTTGTTGTTTTTTTACTTTGGCACATACGTATCTGCGTTTAAATTAGCATATGATTAGGAGGTGCACTTTTAGCCAAATAATTATCTTATTTCTCCAAATTACGCATACAGGGCATACAAGGAAAGCTCAATAATGCACGCTATGGTTACACGACACTTTATACAATGTATTATGTATCAAATTCGCATTAGTAAATGCCACTTTAATCAAATGAAAACAAATGTTTATGTTCGCGTATAACCCTTAAAAGAATGGTCTTTACGATGTGCCCAAAGACAAATGTGTGTGGGGGGACGTGTGCGTGCGAGCGTGCGTACGTGCTGTGCGTGCGTGCGTGCGTGTGTTTGCTTTGTTTAAGTAAGGAAGCGTTATGAAAATTGCTGCCTCATGATATTTATATGAAAAGCTACAGAAAAAAGCTCAGTAGCCATCAGTTTAAACATAAAGCCCGTTTAATGGCACAGGGTAAACGCCAAAGACATATTACTCAAAAACAAAAATAATCACAAACAAGGAACAGGGAACAACATCACAAAACCCCACAAACAACACAGTACATATATACTATAAGGGCTTCTTACAGCATTCAGTTTAAATCGGACCGTTTTTCACAAATAGTAATCATGTAGTTTTCGACCAAATGAAAAAACTACGTGAACACTGAAGGCATTTGATAAATATTTTGGGCTGTAAAAGGAACGACTGCAAAATGAGCTATTTGATTAAAGGTTGTAATAAGAAACTCTAACAGCTATCAGCTTGTTTAGAGTGCATAATTATGCGTTCTGTTCATTCTAGTGGATTGATTATCTAAAAACCTGTGCTTTTAAGTAGACCTAAAATTAACGCAGCTGTGCGGCACCTATTTCATGTATTGTCTATATTGATAGTATTGTATATTTAAATTATATTCATTTGTTTAAGACAGAAAACTGCTCATCATGGATTTTAAAGAGACACGAAAAATGTTCGAGAAGAAAGAGGGTAATGTTTTTAATGTAACTTTTTCATTTTGATATAGTATTCGAGTGTTGAATAGACAGTATGTTTTTTGCATTTGTATTTTATTGTTCTGTTTTTGTTTGTGTTTGTAGTGTTATTGGTCGTTATGCTTTGACGCTAAATGTTGTAACAAGCGTGAGGTATGCACCTCAATCAGCTTCAATTCCCAGTTAAGGGTCGGCTTCAATGCAAACGTCGTTTTAAACACCGACATTTAAAATGTATGATTCATGTATCCGTTGCAACATAAGAAGCTATAATAAGGAGTTGAGCAATTAGTAACGAAAGAAGGTTTTATCATGTTTCAAACCAAACTACGTTTAAGTTTTCTCGGAAATGTCTTAATTCAAAATGAATATGTTAATGCGTCCAATTTACAGAAATACCTATTCAATAATGTCCTGAGGTTTTATGGTGATTGCAGCTTTTTAAAAAAAAATGCTTTTTTGTAACCAGGCAATAAATTTCATCCACTATTTCCCATTTTATTTTGAATTACATTCTTCTTTGAACGATATCATCAAGAATCCTTAAGACATTGTAGATAAGGTAGTCTGGGGCATTTGACACATAAAAAAGTGATAATGTCGACAGACTTTTCCAAACGAATGTGAAGTTTTTTTTATCAAAACAGTGATTAAATCTTCTTTTATAAAATTTAAAAAAAAACTCCCGATAAACATGTCACCAAGAATGTATGTTTTATTCCCAAATAAGATCGTTCCTCAAAACTAATAAAACATGAACATTTGAAACGTTTAAATGTTCGACCTTCCCAACCCACTTTTGCACTATGGAGGGCCTTTAATTATTTTGTAGTTTTCAGTGACCGTTTTAATGCGGTTACACCAGTATTTTCCAAAAACGATATGTTTGCATATGTCTGACGTGTTTCTGACTCGCGATAAGTGTGTTAAATGCCTTTATCCTTGTGCTCTTTAACAGCCATTCGGTAAAGATTGAGGCTGATGGGCTCACAATATGTGTCTTTAGTTTAATTTCAATCTGTTATTTTTAAAGATGTCTATAAATGTCTTTGGCGTTTACCGAGTGCCATTAAACTCGGATTATGTTTAAAACTGATGGCTACTGAGCTTGTTTCTGTAGTTTTAGTTTTTCGCATAAATAATGCTCGAAATAAGGCGAATATTTAATGCCTTTAAGTCAGATGTGCTGTTTACATTTACAATAAAAACTCACACTGCTCTTCTTACATTTCATTGACATTAATCTCGATTGACGTTACGCAAACCACTTAATCGTGGAGCTTTAAAATAATCTAATCAGAAGTATATAAAATTCAATTGGCATAGAGTGGATCTCTAAACATTTGAATAAATAAATGCGCATATGTTTAAGCACATTTTTTGTGTTATCATATCTCTAGGATATTATTTTCGTCAATGGCAGGGACTTTGCAGGGGGCACTGCAAAGGCGTAATTAATCAGAGGGAGCATTTCCTATTCAAACGCAGATATTTATTCTACCACTTAGCATACGAATATATTATTTACACATCCATAAAAACGTACAAATAACAAACAACAACAATGTTCTAGAAATGTTAGATCAATTTCTATTTTATAATTTACACTAAATGATATGATTTCAATATACTTCCTAGCCTCGGTACTCTTATTAAATGACAATTAAACCTTTACAGTAATTTTGAAAGGTAAAAACCTGCGTCCTATTATACAGTGGGTTGCATTTAACGACATATTATTTTTGTGCTCAATGTATCGTTACCAGTTTCCACACATGTCATAAATAAAGAAATAATTTAGGCTGAATGCAATGATAATAAAGTATGAACGAAATGTTTTAAAAGAAGCAAAATATGAATGGGTTTAAATGGTTTGCATCAACCCAAGAAAACGTTATTATTGTTTTAGGCAGATGTTTGAAAACAATAATTTGAAAGCACAATTTATCTTATTTCCCTATTTTGTATTTTTTATTGTACTTAAAACATCTTTTAGAGATAAATCAAGATACGCATAAGGTCCAGCTGTAATAGTGAAGTGTTACGGTTTGACTTTTTAAGTATTTTGAATTCAAACCCGAAAAATATATATGTCCACGAGATATACGCTTCAACTAAATCTTTTCTAATCCATGTATGCTGTTTTAGGCCGTAGGGTTTGTAAATTGACAGTATGATTGAATCGAGTTAGTTCACACAGTGGTCAGTGCAGTTGGAACTCAGCGAGATGTGCCATTTTAGGCCGCAGAGGTTTCAAACATTGATAGCATTATGAGACGAGATGGTCACACGCTATGGTCACACGCTGTGGTCAGTATATTGTATAAACTGTGCCTTTTTAAGAACGTGGGTTTTAATGAAAACGTTATAGCTGAATAGGTTGTAAAGTTAAAAGGGCAACAGAAATAATAAAATATAATTTGTTATTGAAAAATATCAACCATCTTTTCAAAAGAAACACGAAAGAAAAAAATATGATCCAAGTTCAAAATAAAAAATTAAAAAAAACATAAGAACATGAAGAAACAAAATATATCAAAAAACGATTTGCGGGACTTCTGGATTGCTAGACAAGGTGGACCACCGAACCATCGATCTAGTACATCATTTTAGATTGTTTTCAACACTACATTACAAGTTTACAACATTCAAATGAAAATAAGCTGAATATTTTCAACAAAATGATCTGACCGTAGTTTTCGCAAATGGGCATAAGTGTAGAAAGAAGCCATGAAGAGGCCTTTTGCAACAAACTATGTTTCTTTATTTGTAAATGAAACAAGCATATTGTACAAAGCCGATTGTGTGGTTTTACCAGCTAGGAATCAGATTTAACATTATATGCCAACAGATTATAATCGGAAGCGAAAAGAACTACATACTGTCATGCTGATATGTTCAAGCATTCAGTGTTGAGTATAAGAAACGTGCGACACTATGAGTGTTATTCTCTGCAAATTACGAACTCTTGTCATAAAAGTACGTAATGCCTGTGAATATGTTAATTTAAACGCGATACTGGACAGTACGATGATGAAAACGCAACAGTATGATGAGGAAACGCGCTAATACGATACAACGATAATAAAAACGCGAAATAACGATATGACGTCGATGAACACGCAACAATACGATTGTGAAAACACGAAATAAGATCTCATTATCATCATCGTACTGTATTATCGAATTTTCGATATCGTAATAACGCGATTTCATCACCGCACTGTCGCGTTTTAGTTATCGAGTTTCGTGAATTCGCGTTTTTCCTCGTCGTATCTGTCTTTCGAGTATCGCGTTTCAGATTAACACAATCGCAGGCGATGGCCCTTACGGCATTCCGTATAAAATGTATAACATTTAATGTTCGATAAATGTGATGTTTTCACAACTGTGCAAATCTAATATTTCATCTTACATTTTAGCAAAGCTCCTGTACCACTACAAAGGGCACGTAGTATTAAAAAGGCCGGGTATGTCGCTTAAAAAAATGACACAATGATCTATGCATACAAAAGAAATGTTAAAACAATACTTTTGTTAATAAATTAGTATTGCTTTGTGAATGAAAAGAAGAGTAACAACAATTACATTTGTATCAAACTGTATTTGTTAACACATTCAAGCTTGTTGTTATTTTGGCAAAAACAAATTTACAAACCTACTGGTAGTATTTAATAATAGTCCGAAGTCGATATGCTCCTTTTCTTATTTCAGTGTCAATGCTGTTAATAAAAAACTTGCAGACAAGTAAGTAGTTAACCAAGAAACACAAATCAGTGACTTTTGACAAAATACTTTTGATTCAACTTTACCGAACTTACCTCAAGGTTCGATAATTAATCATTAAAGCTATATTGCAATGTCTTTGATTCAGACGCTTTTTATTTAAAATTACTTATACAGTAATGCTATTATAATGTAACATAGTTGGGGTTTATGCAAGCTTCTCATTTAATGATATATAAACGTTTATTATCAGCATATAAATAAAAATATGCCAACATCGGAACATGTCGTTCTAGGTACAAACTCTCATTGTTTGAGAGACCATTACCACTTATCGTCAAAAACGATGCTGGTGAAGGACACGCACTCTCTTACAACCATGATACCCTTGAGGAACTTAGCCAAATTGAGGAACCATTATGTGTCATAGCTGTAGCTGGATGCCTTAGGACCGGAAAATCGTACCTACTTAGTCGCCTTGTACAGAAGTGTGGCCGTAAGCTCAAATTATTTATTGATAGAAACTAAAATATTCTTAGTAGTGCATGCGTCTTAAAGTGAAGTGGTATGTCCCGTTTGCGTTCGGAAATGTGGTGGTTGTTCCAATTACCCATTGCTTTCTTTCATACACAATATTGTTTAAAAATGCCAAAGTCATGTTACTATAATAAGTAATTAGTAATATTTACCTTGTTGATATATATGTACTAGATGACAATTTATTCTAGTTTCAGGAGAGTGTTTCACTGTTGGCCACTCGGTCAAGGCACAGACGCAAGGAATATGGATTATGTGCAAACCACATCCGACTCAAGAAGGGAAGGTGATTGCTTTTCTC
This sequence comes from Mya arenaria, assembly GCF_026914265.1. NCBI lineage: Eukaryota > Metazoa > Mollusca > Bivalvia > Myida > Myidae > Mya > Mya arenaria. The sequence goes on along the minus strand of NC_069122.1, from coordinate 56,821,250 downwards.
GATACGGAAGGAATCGATGATCCAGAGAAGGTTTGCTTTATAAATTTAAAAGCGCCAATGAGTTATAAAACTTTAAGCCTAAAAGCCAACACACAAAATTTGTATATGTTCCAATGCGCATGTACAACTACGAGTGGCGTTCATTGTTTGGCAGCGGATCTTTAAAAGCTTCATCAGAAGCAGTGGTTTCGACTGAGGTAAAAAACAGGCTCTTGATTTCCAGCAACAGCCTATTGTCTATTGACGCAATTTATTAGAAATCAACCGTTCGAATTTCTCTACTACGCAAATTGCATTCATCGCTATTCATCTAATTTGCTTAATGTGATTGCAGGCTGATATTCAAGAAGACACTTGGATATTCCTTATTGCAACGTTGCTTTGCAATGTACTTGTCTACAACACAAAAGGCGTCTTTGATGCATCACACATCAGTAAATTTCAGTAAGAATTTATTTCAAATTCACATTGGGTTACGTTTGTTTCAAAGTAAAGTTTTATTTTATGTTGAGCGGGATCTAGTGAATTTTATTGATATTTATTGTCATTTTAAGGGGGTTTAAACGTTTTAAATACCGGGTTTAACACAGCAACTATTTTTGAATATCATTAAATATCAATATATCAATTTTAATCTGACTACCAAATGCTTCTGTCATTTCACATTTTGCTAGTGTTGTATAAATTATAAAAAACATTGTTACAAGGGTTGCACATCTTTTAATTTCGCCCTCTTTAATATGCTTATATAAAGAGGCCGACCAAATCGTGTGCATGAATGATAGCATTAAGTTTACAAGAAAATAGCATTACGATTTATTTGTGTTTGATCAAGGCATACAACTAGGACACGGCAGTGTTCGTAAGTATATTGGAAAGATGCAAACAAAGACTTGGTTAAAGACGGCCTTATCATAAACAACTAGATTCTTAACAAAACAGTACATTGTTAGCCGTTATTGCATTTTCAGATTTCTTAAAGTGGTTCAATCTAACGTGACGGTTGCAAGAGGAGAAAATGAGGACGACAGTTTTCTTGACTTCTTCTTTCCGAATTTCGTTCTCGTTTTACGAGATTTTACACTGAGATCGGATACATCTTCTGAGGAATTCCTTGAAAATCGATTAGTGTACAAGACGGGGGAGTCGGACAGAGTGCATGAGTACAATGAACCAAGGCGACTTATTCGAAGATATTTCAAGAAAAGGACATGCTTTGAAATCCCAATCCCATGCACGAGGCCCGAAAAATTGGAATCAATGTCGGATTCTAAGATTGAGCCAAAATTTCTGCAACGGGTGAACGACTTGCACCAATACCTATGTGAAAGTTGCCCGAAGAAATTCAAATCAGGAAAGCCAATAAACGGAAGAAGTATGTAACAAATCAATTAAACATCAAACATATATTACTTTCTTTGAGGGGATCAAGGTCCTTTTTCTTTAAATATCTTATTATTGTCGTTAGGTGAAATTGACTTATCATATCATATACTAGATCAAATTGAAGGCATATTAGTTGGTTCATGACGACATTTTCTGTTTATAAAAATACATTTTTAGGTTATGGAACTGAGAGATACTTTTGTGCAATATAGATCATATTTCTATTGTTAGTGATTATTTAACGAATAAGGCCCCCAGGTTCTTAAACAAGTAAACACTTTTTAAATTACCAAATACTTAGATGCACCAAACTAATAATATTTAACAATTATTGATATATATTTTCATGAAGTGTTTGTCTTATTCTAGTGCTGAGAACGATGATAATCAGCTACATGAATTCCGTGCATGAAAACACGGCACCGTGTTTAACCGATGCTATGAAACTGATGGCTGAAGAAGAAAACCAGTTTGCAGTACAGAAAACGACTGAATGCTATCTAGATGAAATGAAGAAGAGGATTAACAAACACATACCAAACGAGGAAGGGCTTGAAATGTATCACAATGATTGTATGGACGTCGCTGTCAAGACATTAAGAGAATTAGTTGTATTTGATGACGGAGATATATTTCAGAAAAAAGCGGCCGTAAGTCTGCAATTTTTGTTTGAGTACCTTATGTACCTTATGTTACTTTCTAACTTTGCAGAGTAAAGTCGTTTCCCTTTAATTGGCAGGAAACTTTCGTAGAACAAGATTGTGCTTTGGTTAATGTGTATGTTTCATTTAACGCAGAATACTTATTCTTTCAGGAATGTTTCGAAAATCATTTGAAACGATTCAAGTCAATCGTAGAGAGAGACTCCCTTGACAGATGCAGAAGGTCTCTAGGCCAGCTCGACCTGAAAATCCAACGGAAAATAAGAGAGAACAAGTATGCACATTCGCTTGGTTACAGCGAATACATAGCAGACATCAACACTCTTGCTGATGAATTCATAAAACAAGAACGTTACCTTGGATCAAAGGTAAATAGATAATCGAAATATTTTATATGGAGTATGACCAGTTTGTAATACATGTGTTTGTTTCCTCGTTTAAGATATGTATAAAAATATTGATCTAAAAACTTTTCTTATTATCTTTACGAAATATTATTGAATTATAATTACAGACAAGAGCTGCCTTGCAAGAATATATCGATGCAAAGATCAAGGAAGAGCAACTGGTTTACGAAATGGTTAAGGACCATATTGGTACGATATATGGATCTCAATCAAAGGCTATAAACATATTTAAATAAGAATACGATTATGAGTACCAGTATCATTTAAAGGAACACACAGAAAAAAAACTTAATTATTAGTGATTTGTGTCATTTGTTATAACCTCGAAGCTGGGGAGCATTCTTCAATTGATACTACATTTGATGAACTTAAGTTCAGCTTTAAACAGTTGTAATGTTTCAGAACTTTAGTATTTAAATAGAAAACTGTCTCCTTTCCAGATGCTGAAGCTGAACCTCAGTTACGTCGCCTTTCAGTTCAATCAAGCCCGATTCCAGCGCAGTTTGCAGATTTTATAGAAGGGGAACAGCCAGCTGAACAGAAGGCACGAGAGTCTATTGAAAAGTATGAAATTGATGGGCTAATGAGAATTGGATCACAATATCTTGAGATCCTGGAACTGAAGTTCCTAGAAATAGAGCAGGCTAAGGCCGAGTTGTCAGAAGACAACTCATACTATAAGCAACTTGTAACCGAGTACAATGTCTGGTATGATTTGTACGAAAAGGCGAACTTCGAGAAGGATCCGAACATATCAAAGCCAATCCCAAAGCCAAGGCGGGTCTTTCTGAACAACACTGTGGAAAAACGACCGGAAAGCAGATACGCTGATAAGGAAGCAAAACAGAAGAATCGTTTGTCCAAAAATCCAAAATGTCTAATACTTTAAAACAAAACACACTCAGACATATGTCATAATGATATTTCCGAGACTATGTGAACCTGTTATAAAATATTGTTTGACCCTAAATTTCTACGGAATTGATACATGTATTTTCACAACAATAGAATACAGTACTGATATTCATTTTAAAATGCTATTTTTCAAGTAAGGGACGATGAAGTCGACTTCGGTTTTATGTATTACTCAGTGTGTGTTTATTTATATAGTTGTGTTTCTTATCCGCTACTATATATAATTAGCAATTGTAACCATTATTTTTCCACTCATTAAATTGTAGTTGTGAGTGATTCTGGCATTTTCAGCTTTAATCCTTTTGGCAACAGTGTGTGCAATTTATGTAGAAAACTAGTATGTGATTTTTGTAGAGTAACGGTGTAATGATGGGACAAAACGTAGGTGCAAAACAGTATGTTCTTCTTGTAGCATATTATTATTTGCTTTTTTGAGCAAAACAGTTTGTAAAAAGGTATGTATTTTAGCATAATGGTATTTGTGTAAACTATTGTATTCCTTTGAAGCAAAGCTTTGTATGTGCAAAATAGTATGCTCTTTTGTTGCCAAATGACTTGTGCTTTTTGTAACAAAAAGGTACGGTACATTGGTATTGTATTGTTTGGTTTGGTTAATTCTTTGGACATTCGTTCTGTTGTGTTTTCTTTGTTTTTAGAATAATTGTATTCAGAGATGTAACAGTAAACAGAATTATATATGTGTTTTATATATAGCAAAGAAAAAACATGAAAGGGTATCTAATTGCTTACATTACCTAAATAAAAGCTTTTTGAATTCAGACGTGCGGTTCTTTTGTAAACAATTTAAAACATGGGATTAAGGAAATTTGATTCAATGCTTATATTAAACATGTTTGTGTATGGTTTCAATTTAATAGTCTTTTGCATATGTGTACATTGAATAATATACTTAAATGTAATATTCACTTAAGGATAGGGTTTTTTATTGCCAATAAAGCTTTTCAAAGTTTTAAACATAACTTATTGTTTTCAGCGATATGTAGAAATAATACAAGACAGTATTTCAATAAAGGAATCCATTTTTGTTAACATCAAAGCATAGACGAACGGAAGCCTATATGTCAAGTAAGCTTTAACTGTTCGAGTTGAACACCATGCATGCAGATGCGTTAACAATCATTACAGTTCATTGCCTTAACCAAGCCAACAGATGTACGTTTTTCGCGCATGTATGTCGATACCATTATGACCGAGCCCTTGTTTACATGTTGCCTAGACGTCGTACTTAATGATCTACTGAGTCAGCTTAAACGATAAATTATACGTTGTAAATAGTTCATATATTACAAATTAAACTATCGTATTCCTACGGCTACTGTCGCTTAGTTGGAATTTATTTGGTTTAAACTATATTGATTTCCATGAAATATTTACAATTAGTTTAGTTTAACAAATTTTAGCATAATCAACGTTAGCAAAAGACAAAATATGTAATGCATATAAAAAAGAACATGTTAATTATGCACAAAACAATAGTGTAAACAGAATTGAGAAGAAAGCCTTAAGGCTTATACTATGTCACGCTTCTGTAGGTCATTCACGCTGCTTAGGCTAGTGCGCTAGTTGCGGTGACTCGAATAAATATAATCTTATAGTCGTATTGTGTAAACTATGGTATGTAAAACAATTTGTTTTAGTCTGAAATCATTTAGTTAGAAGGAAGAAAAGATAACGATAGAATAAAAGGAAGCTGAAATGAGAGGGGTGGTACAGGCACTGGTCAGATCGGGATCGGGATAAGGTTTGTTAGAATTTGTACTTAAAAACGTTTAGATTGACGTATATAGTTCTGGACGCTATCAAAGATAAGTTTGTACGTTTGATATGAGGCTTCCTTCGATCCAAAGAGTAACAGTTGAAAAGACAATTGCCCAACGGTGGATTACTGAACAATCTGATGATTTCTTTGGACGCTACATAATGGACAGGTGAAGAAAATGTGAAAGGTGTCCTCAATTTCACCGCATTGACAATTAGGACTGTTGACAATATATTTTGGTAATAGATGTTCATTAAGATTGCTACTGTGCATACGTAACCTCGCGTGATTGACACAGGATTTGCGGTCACCTTCGTACTAGAAGTCAGAAACTTGCTTTATGTTCTTATTAAGTTTGTATTTGAAAGAAGGCACGGATGGCGATAACGAATTTCTTCCGGGAGTGCGTTCCATGCGGATATATTTGATGGTAGAATGAACTCGTCAACAACTGTGATTTGCATGAAATGTTCCGAAGGTTATCTGCATTTCAAAGGTTATACGAAGTAGTATCGCCAACTCCTGTTGGAATCAGTGATGTAAGATATGCTGGTGCAAGGGAGTGAAACATCTTGTAGAATAGGATAAGTTTATGTTTACGTCGCCTTTCTTTGAGTGGTTCGATTCCAGTTCCAACATAAAGATTGGTTAGAGATACTAGTCTCTCTGGAATTTTTTCGTTTAATTTATCCACCGTTTCACGGGGATCGTAATGTGCAGTACAAGGTCTCAGTGTATTAAACGTATTAAAATTAAACCCTTATTTAGTTTTGTCTCTGTAGTATTGTATTAACATACTATAATACTTTGGAATTATTAACGAAAAAAATGTGAGCCGAAAGTTCAAATTGAAACACAAGACGTTAATGATAATGGACCCAGATTTGACGCTTTGTGCTGTCTGGGTTGTTCTTTATCTTTGTTATACTTTCATAGGAAAATGTCTTTATACTCTCATATCAGAACTTTCAATCATTTTGATAGAAATGATATAGAAGAATGTTCCTATTGATCGAATCCATACAGATATGTAAATGTTTATTATTGAATTTCACCATGACAGAACGATGATTGACCGAGATAATTATTTAAGTTATAAACCGTCCAAACAGTCAGTATTAGAAAAAAAAAAATATAACAAGACAATTTTTAAATTTAAGAATAAAACATTGACACACAATTCTGACAAACATCCTTTTAGTTGAAGAAGTTCACAGTTTATATAATATTTTACAATGAGAGACATAAAAAAAAGCAAAAATCTGTCTTTTTTTATTTTGATAGACATTCAAATCTTTCGCATGTTATCAGTTTTCGTCATTTAACATCAAAACTATAACTGTTATGCTTTTAAGAGCATCGGTGTTTATCGTTTAACCGACAGATGGTAATTGTCCGTGAATCTTGATGAATTTCGGTCGGATCTTTATTACTTTTATAAAAGGTTTCACATTTACATGTGCTTTACCGTCTCTATACACAAGAACACCTACGGATTGCCTAATATAATGTTACTCATTCATTTACCACAGGATGTAAGTAGATTGCATCGCCAGAGTGATGTACAATATACCATTTATCCTTAAAAGTCCAGTCCAACCAAATATTTTGATGAAAAATTACAGAAACAAGTCCTTTATCTGAAATAACAAGCAATTGGATTTGTATGCGGCAATGCATGTTCTGGAAATTACTGTCTACATCATTTGTAATTTTAATGACAATGTTTCACTCCGTGTTTTACTGTTAAATACACTTCATAAGACTGGTTGCAACTGGCTTCCAAACTTAAATGGACAAAAAATATCGATTTAAAATAATTTAAAAAAAAATATCCAAATTGACCATTCCATCTGCATTTAAAATATACGTGTATTATGTATGCAAATTATTTAATAAAAAAGCGTATAGTATTTTTTTTTACAACAACATGAATATCTTAGTGACAAAACCGGAACCATTTCGTTCTTACATTTGGCAACAACAGCTCAACAGTATGCTAGACAGTGTATCCATTGACCTGTGTCTGTATGTTTTAACCTCCTAGTAAATACAATGATACACTTGTAAAGAGACGGTAATACTCATAGTTTTACCTTTGTCAGCTCTGTCTGTGTATGACTAAAACATATTTTTTATGATTCTCAGTCCAAGAGATCACCCTGGGGACCAAATTGCTCTATTCAGGTTGCTCGACTGGCCAAAAATAAAACCCTAATACCAAGTAACTGTGCCCATGTTTACTAAGCATTCAACAAAATAAGTTCAAACTTAGACCTGGTCGATTGTAAACACCTTATATCAATTAAAGTGACCAAATACGGTGTAGGAGTTCAAACAATGAGTTTGAAATGTATAGAAAAACATAGATCAAGTATATACAGCATTCTCAGCAAGTTTTTAAATTGCAAACCATTTTGCTTTAAAACCTATAAAGATGAAGGTAGCCAATTGTCCTAGATGGCATAACCATGCTTTGATTCACTGTTATGTCATTTTTCCTAAATATTATGGCAGAATAAAACTCCCGGATATTATACTAGACAGATAAGTTGTTTACCCAATGGAATCCAACTTCTATCAACGGCCTTACAGTTTCCGGATTTACAGAAGACACTTTTTCAAGAAGAAAACAAAGATATAGGTTAATGTGAAGTCTTAATTCTCAACTGTCAAAGACACACTTGTTTAGTTGTATTTATATTCGGAATGCAAACATGCTCTTAATTTGACCGTACTTCACCAGTGAAATATTTATGCAAGTGGTCCCATACGGATATGACAAGAAAAGACTAATCTGGCTTGAAATCCGGTTATATCTGGCGGTCTTGAAAGGAAATTAACAACATAATAGAAAGGTTGTACTTCATTTTGAGTGTAAACAGGTTTTTTACTCGGCTGCTCGTACCAAAGGCTGAATGATAAACAACTGCATACCAAGCAACACTTCGTGGCCAATGTTGTCATCAGAGGAATCGTTCTACCAATACATATAAATGAAATACATTGTTTCAGAGCGGAATTTTATCACATGCTTACCCTTGTTTTCCGTGTAATATACCCATTACGAATATTTTTATCTTACACATGTGTAAGATAACCTATCAGACATTTCTATTGACTAGACTAATCACACGCAACCTAGATATCCCTCCGCATTGTTTGTAAACAAAATGGTTTAAATGCCAACAAATACTTACATCAATAATGAAGCTGTAAGACTTCCGGGAGACAAATGGCTAATGAATCATAGTGCCAGAAAGCATCTTGTACAAAAACTTTCTGATAACAATGTTCCGCCAACCAGATAATGAAGATCATTAGTCACAGAAATATCCAGTCAGTCAACAAATACAGCCACATTAGTGACAAACACCACAAGAACATTTCAAACATTTCCATCTTGACCAACACAAGCAATATGCAATCAATGCCATTTGCTTGCCAGTTTAATCAGCTGTTGGTTACCGAAAACACAAATACGATTTCCGCAGCACAGACATCTCCTTACACATCCCATGGCGGCTAACATCATGTTCTCTGGAAACATTCTTGGAACTTTTTCAACATCAACATCCATGCAGTACAAAGAAAGGCTTCGCCGTAATCATCTGCATGTTGTGAAACTCCATGTACACGATGAAAACGCTGCAAAATCATCGTAGAAAGCGACAGCGAATAACCTTTAAATCCGTGCACACAGTAAAACTTGACAGACCTATGTAGGTCACATAAACCACGTAAATGCATGTACTCTGAGTGTGACGTCATCAAATTGTGTATTTATTGGGGGGTTTTGGTTAAAATCGTTCGTTAAACATGCTGTTGGATATTTTACTACACATTTTTATAGTTGTGACTTGTTAAGCGCTTTATCAGAATTAAAACTTGATAACTGCTAGTTACTTTTGTCATTTTAATTGGGAAATATTTATATGGCGCATCGTTGACATTCTACTCTGAGTACTTTGGCTGTCAAACAATCGGTTCAGAATGTGGAACTAAATTAGTAATAAAAACACCGTTATAAGCATGTGATAAAAAAGATCTGACACTCGTTGTCATTTAATACAAGAATTTCATTAAACTCGTCCATGAAAGTTGTTAGTAAGCTCGCCAGAGGCTCACTAACTAACAAATTTCATAAACTCGTTTAATAAAATATTGTATTAAATGACAACTCGTGTCAGATCCTATATGTTAGTTTAATAGGTATAATAATCGATGTGGTAAAGTTCTTGTTGATCAAAATTCGCGTAAGTAACCACAACGGCTTCAAATTTCCTTTTTAAAACATAATGACACAATAGACACGGATATATATATATATATATATATATATATATATATCAAACCCTCTATTGTTTTATAACTTTTTAATTTACAGAGTGAAAACTACGTGAAAAGAACGTAATAATAAACTTTTAAAGTCATATGCAATATGCTGCACACAATATAAAACATATCGTGTGATTAAATAGGCACATACATTATTACTAGCATTTTAATGTATTGACCATCTATCTATTCGAGAATTTTTTTTATTTCAGAAAGTTTTCTACTCAATGAAACATAACATCAAGCCCCATGTGTTTCAAGTATTAACGTATGAGTCGACAAGTAAGCACTGTTGACATAATGCACGTTTTTTTATTAACAAAGTATCTAATCAATGAATAAATGGTAACATGATTATGCTAATGATTATGTTCAACACTGCACTTTCCAAATATCAGTGGTGGTGTTAGTAGTTTATACTCCGGGTCCGGCGTTAGCACATTGAAGGGTCCCAGAGGGACAGTTGGGACAGTGCGCAACCACCTCGCATCTATCCTGGGCGGTTAACCAGTACTAGGTGCTTTCACTTCTGCAAGGAACTGACAATTTCTGTACATGCCAGTGCAGTGGTACAGTGTGTTTCATATAATTTGGCATCCAACATTTAAAGCAAACATTCAGAACGTATTTTATGCGTTATTATATCGTAATATTACTGCTAGCGATATGATCATGAGTGCCAGAAACAAAGAAACTCTTCCAATGCATATGTAAATTCAGTTTGTATCGCCTGCCAAAGATCTTAAGGCATGATTAACTGTCATAATTGTTGATTGATATGGCCCATCTGAAATTTGAATGTCCCTCGATTGCATCTTCCGTATGTCTGTCAACTATTTTAAAAAGTACTGCTCTCCTTTATCAAAACATGATTCCAACTATTGTAGATGTGCATCCCATCGTCGCACAACGGAAAAAATCATGTATGCTCTAAGCTTATTGCGATATCTTAGGGATTTCTTCCAAAGGAAATTGGAAATTAAAGTGTAAAATTGTGAACATTGTGTGTACTCTTTTACTTTTTGGACTACCATGAAAAATATCTTGGACAGTTCAAATTCACATTCTACTTACATTACTTTCATTACCTTTTCACAACCAGTATCATCATCCTTTATTCTTGTACAAACCATGGATTTAGGATGGCGTTCAAAATAACGCTTTATGCTTTTATATTAAATTATAAATATAGTTATTAAAGTATATACGGATATTAAACGAGGGTGAATACTGTTGACGGGAAAACACCTGACAGGATTTTATTGATGAGATATGTGATATGCACCCTTTTTTATATCATAAATAGGGGGCTTGGACATACTTTTGAATGGAGTCTTATTATATAACATTTGACAGGCTGTTTACAGGTTGTTTTTATCATTGCGCCGATGTCTTACGAGTTTTTAATAAACGTTGGTAAGAGAAGTACAAGGCAAGGGGCATTACTAACATTGGCTAGGGAAGAAATAAGTTCTTGTTTTAGGACAAAAATTAAATGATAAACTATTATGAGTACTTAACTTGAATACGCCGTAGACATTATGTTAGAAGAATCACAAAACCATACATATTACTGACCGACGTCTATGACGCACACTTAAAAACCATATTTCTGCCTTAGCAACCGCACAAGATGTTTTAATAATAATTTAATCGGCCTTAATTGATTAGGCATTGCTATAAACCCGCAGTTCGGTAACGCTTAATGTGAATTGTATCATTTAAGGGCATAATTATTCAATTTAAAACGTGAGATTAAATGTTGATAGCGTGCGTTGACAGTGCTGCACCTAACTTCGGAATTTGCCGAGTGGTCATAATCAAATCAAGACTGCTGCTCCAAGCGTATATGAACTGCGAAACCTGTAGAAAAGGGGATGATGTTTGTTCAAATGAACCGAACTACCTTGAAATTTCTTGCAACAGATCAGTTCAGTTATTTTGTCTTTGAAAATTCATGTTGCAATCAATAAAATGGTGACAAGTCATGAGAAATTCATGATGACAGTTTGATCAACGTATCTGGGTATAAATAATGTCAAATGTATCAGTAAATACAAAGCATTTTACTTTACCACGTTTCCTGGTGACTGTAATGTTTAATTTTCATACATAAGTCTGAATTACTACGTGTTCGTTATGTGTAAATTTTCAGACCCTCTAGCTGTTGCAAATGTAGTGCTGATATTAATTCGTCTACACATGATGTTAACGTCGTCAGGAGATTGGTGGAAAACATAAAACACTTTTAATCAGAAGACTTATTTACCTTTCAGAACTTATACTTTGTGATCGTGTTACAAGTATTGCCGAGACATAACGACAAAACCAAACTGTCTCTGTATCGGATTTTCTTGTTTGACGTTTTTCTTGTATAACGTTTAACTCAGTGTTTTACATAACTCCTTGAACTGAGCCAAAACAACGATGGGTATAAAAGTCTCTTGTTGTTAAATAAGGACTGTATTGCCCATAGTGTGATGTGTTAGTAAGGCAATAAGTACTTTCTGAATGTCAATTTAATGAAAACCATGACTTCTGGCATCCATAAAAAGGTTATACCAACGACCAACACTGCCTAGAAAAACCGATTAACCTGCTTATATACTTGCCGATGGTTTGCCCATTGGTTGTAAAACCGTTTTGCGAGTGTTAAAAAAATGTTATACAATCATATCTGCATGCGGACTGACTCTTCAAATATTAGAATCTGGTTTGCATCGTACTTGCAAATACTCCTCGATAATTTAGCATTTTGTTGTATACCAGCGTTGTATATTCGCACGAGTTTCGGTGACGTAAAAAAATGATTACAGACTTGTGTCCAATATACGTTTATATGTTTATATATATTGGGCTATGTAAAAATAATGAAATATCACTGCATTGGTGTTTTCTGCAGTACTTACAATCGAAGATCTGCTCTTCAAGGTCTGTGAGTCAGTTTGCCATCAAAGCAGCTTTTTTGTACCATTTTAAACTTCGTTGTACTGCCCCGTGATGTGGCCTGCGATAATGGCTGACCGCTCTTAAAACAATTCGTTCAGATAACGTTCAAAGATTACCCCAGTCATACCAAAGTTCCGACTGCAAAGCGATCACTTCTCGAATTATTTGCGGCAGACTTGCGACCACTTAGTCCGATGCAAGAACTGTTGCTTATGTTGGAATAAGGTTATGATTGGCAAATATTTCTAATTGGAACCCCTTTGACATCTGTGCAGACTCTGAGAAAACAATTAGGTCGCTTGAATGTTGTACATGCACAACAAATGGCTGTGTCTGCTTGCTTTTAGCGAACGCTCTGAAACCTTCAAGTGAAAACTTACTCCTGAAGCCTCTTCGATTGTCAATTGTTTTCTTCACAGCGGTCAAATCGTAGTCGTAATATTAGTGAGACCGGGCCTTTTTTCCTTGTTTTGCGACCGATCCTGTATTCATTTAATTGGCTTAATAATCATTTACTGATGTTGAGTCAATATTGATTTATGCATTGAATCTGAGATTAAGACTGGAGGCTCAAGACCGAAAATCGCATTTCATTGTAAATGCGCTGATTCACGGTAAAAAAACAGTAAAAGTGTTAATCAAAACAAGTCTTCCAAATTGTTTTTGAAACGACAATACTATTCATATAATAACAACCTCCAATGTATTTATATATAAAGACACATATACATTTACATAAGCATACGTATCAGTTGTAGATTTAAATCGCAAATTTGATTTTGTCCTGCAGTGTTTTCAAGCCACGGCATTGTGATTGTAAAACGTCATTAGAAATACAAAATCCTTCTGTGTTTCATGGGAACCCCTTGTCAAATGAATGGAGAAATGGAGAAATATAGAAGATCTTTATTACAGGCCGAACACTGTTGCCAACGTGAACCTTTTTAACCATATTTGAGTTTAACAGTTAAGAACGTTATAAATGTTATTCCTTTTAATTTGAAATTTGTAAAGCAACAAACTTTGCACATATAACCCTTATATCACATATAATTACGTGGGTATTTAATTAAAATCTCAATTCAGAATATGAGAGCATATTTTATATGGGTAAACCACACTTAGTGCTCAAAGAAGTAATCGTTTCAAGGGCACAGATTTAACTTTAAACGAGTATATTTAAAAAGCTGTCTAGGTTGGGAGAAAGATTAGGTATTCAAATATTAACTGTTCTTGTTCCTTGTACTTTTGGACTTTTGGTCACTTGGTTTAATTTTGCATTGAGGCTCATGCTGATAAGCTAACAAGGGAACGTTTTATTTCTGTTTTGCACATAGCAAGCAATAATACACACAACAGAGACTGTAATACCCACAGTACAGTAAACTTAAATGCGTAAAACAAAATACCAGGAGTGCTAATATGAATGACGATTTAGGCAACATCAATGTTTTATTGATGATTCGATGACTTTTTTTATGTTGTCACACCGGACCTAAGCGTATACCTTTTATAACCTGCAAATAGAATGAATTCCGTTGATCATGAGCACGATCGGCGAAGCAAACCATATTGCATATTTCATGTTTTTTTTGTTCTTACCTACTCATATTCAAAATCTATAAATGACGTATATTCTGTATTCCTAAGAGTTCATTATGAAACAAGATATAGGAATAGCCTGTCATTTAGGTTGACAATGAAGCTATAGCATATCATCTCGAATTCACAATTAGAAAACAAAAACAAACTTATGTCACGGAACTTACGTAAAGGTTAAAGAAAATTTCTTTCAGTGAATATCAAATGATATTAAATGGTTTCTAAGTAAATTGGTGCGTGAATTGTGGTATACCTATTAGTTTATTATTAATTGTTTCATTATTAAATTTCCTAACATTAATACATACTTTGATAAGATTAACCTTTTACGTTTTTCTTCATTCATGAGTGTTAGGATAAGCTTGAGGTTTGTGCATTTAACTAGTTTAAACCCCCAGGCAATTTACATTTTACTGACCGTTTCAAGGCGGGCGATACCTAACAATTCTTTAATAAACATACCTCGTTTTTATATAGTATATATGCACTGTGTTGTTTGTGGAGTTTTGTGCTGTTGTTCCTTGTTTGTGATTGTTTTGTTTTTTGCGTTCTATGTCGTTTACCCTGTGCCATTAAACGGGGTTAATGTTTAAACTCTTGGCTATTGAGCTAGTTTCCTTAGGTTTCCACAAAAAGTATTGCATTGAAACAAATTTAACGAACGTTAACATGATTTGTATACTCATCTGCAAACCCATTTTGAACAATGTATCTTCCATTTTTCTACTGTGGTTGGCCCTTAGTTTACTTGTGTTCACACGTCAACACAATAAGACTTGCTGGTTTATCCCTGAAACGAGATTGATTAACGCCTTAACGATATGAAAGTCATATCCCTCAGATAATTAGGGGAAACTTGCCCAGGAGTTGAAAAACATTGTTGCTGTTCCTTTCAAAACATAAGTATTTTTTTTTCTAATTGAATAACTGTGATTTACAAGCGAACATTCTTTGCAAATATAATTGTTCATGCACTCATGACAATTACACTTGACAATTCACTGCAAATGACAAATGCAATTTCACGTTTTCAAATGAAATGACATTTGATGGGATTGAACAAGATAATAAAGTGTTTAGGAATATTAACAATGATGATTTATATGCCAGATTTAGCTAAAGTTTTCTGATTTATTTTTGATTTTTTATGCCTTGTGACATCATACGTCATATATCACATTATTCTTATTAGTGTTGTATAATCATTGCAGACAATGAACAGTTACAACTAGACCGACATTGCTTTACTATTTAAAGTCGACATGTTCTTCTGTAAAATGTAATTAAGTATACATACAAAACAGAAGTAGACACACCACTTCAAACCTATTGGATATGTGAGCATTGTATTACAGGTCTAACCTATGCCCAGACTATGCCCAAAATTAGTAGAAAATTGGTACTATTTTGTGCATAGTCTAGGCATAGGTTAGACCTGTAATACAATGCTAGCGCATTATTTGAAAACCCTTCGTATGCCAATTATGTCAGTTTTCGGCAGCGGAAGTGTTAAACCTTGCATCGCGGTGAATAAAAGAGGTATTTGCACACATAATTTGCGATGGCACCCAAGAAGGCCACAAGTAAGTCAAATGTACAGTATTCTTACAAATATGGACATGGACATTGATATTTGGTTGAAAATCATTTCATGTTGTGTTTTTTTAATGTAAAACACAGATCATTAAAATTCAACATGGCGTCCAAGTTGCCTGCCGAATGTACACAATTGTTGTTTTTAACCGTTATCCGACAAGAATGGCCCTAATTAAAGAAAAGAACAATATTTTTCACTGCCTGGTTATTTACGATTGCCCTACGTCCACATCTGTGACAAAGAGAAAACAAAACTCGGTTTTATTGTACACAAAACTTATAAATACCAAACCTGACATTTGCACATCGCAGCAATACCCGTCCGATATAATGATGTTAAGCTAATTTAGAATATGTCTTTAATGTAAGCAGACTTCCAGTAGTAGTTGATAGTTATCAGTTTAACAATTATTTACATTTCTTTCCTCCAAACATAATGCCTACGTTAAAATGTGAATGCTGGTAAACAATTGACATGATAGCTTGCCGTTTCTACAAACGAAATGATCAAACACTGTTTATTTTTCTAACACATTTGACAATCCGTGTTTCAATTTCATTCAGAGTTTTTTTTCTGTTCAATGTATTCTTCAACTGTTAAACAATACTTAGCTAAATGGAATTTATCATAACTTATAAAAACACTTTACTGGGCTGACACTTATTAACAACACCACAATCTTGATATCGTTCCACAAACCGTTTAATTGAAGCAGCACAATATCTCAATTATGTTATAAACCAAGCTTAGAACAATATCTAGTGAATGTTGAAACCTCTCCAAGAGATATTTAGATTATTTGTAAGGATTGAATTAAAACACTCCTAAAGATTCGCCTCTTCATTAAACTGTCCCTTCAATCCTTCAGCTTTATGATTTAAGTAATACGTTATGTTATTATTCGGCTATAAATCTAGTAAAATGTTCAAGGACTACTATATGCAAGACATTTATGTGCATTATTGCGCGTCTTCCAAATGTCTGGCTTTCCTTGATCTTTTGATATCTTATTGAGCTAACGGGATTGAGGTTACTTCCCACAACTTGCTTGTCTTATGAAATATCTTAGTCGAACGTTTAAATTGTAAATTACGGCCACATTTCTGTACAAGGCGACTAAAAAGGTACGATTTTCCAGTTCAACAATGACACATAATGGCTCCTCAATTTGGCTAAGTTCCTCAAGGGTATCATGGTTGTAAGAGAGTGCATTTGTTCCACCGCCATCGTGTTTGACGATAAGTGGTAATGGTCTCTCGAACAGTGAGAGTTTATACCTAAAATGACTTTTCGATATTGGCATATTGTAATCCATATTTGGATAAGGCACGTGTTTCTATCATTAAATGAGATGCCTGCATCAAAACCATATGTGTTACATTGGGATAGCATAACCGTACAAGTCATTTTAACTAGAAAGCCTCTTAATAAATTGCAATATAGCTTAAAATATTACTTATCGAACCTTCAAGTACGTACGGTAAAGTTGAAACAAAAGTATTTTCTCGAAAATCACCGATTTATGTTCTTGGTTAACATGGAAACGTCAAGATTTAAATATAGCGTATACCTCTACGACATGTTTATTAAATCTTAATTTCCTATTTTTTGTTAAAGAATAAGAGTACTTTAACACTTTACTATCGCCGCTGGACCCTGTGAATGTGTTTTTTTTCTCGAAATGAGTTTTAAGTACAATGATATATACAAAACAGGGGATTAAGCGTCCTACCTATTTTAGAAAACATATGCCTAAGAAATAATTATGCAATTTGTTGGTCTAATGCAAACAATTGCCACCCAAACTTTCGAACCCGAATTTTGCTTTTTTCGATCATCTCATGTACACTCAAATTCTTTGCATTCAGCCTTTTTCCATATCTATGAGATACGTGTTAAAACTAGAAACGATACACCGACAACAAAGAAAAGATTGTGTTAAATGTGATTTAATGTGAGTGCGGTAGCCAGGAAGTAAATTGAAATCGCATTATTCAGGGTGAATAAAATTGAAATTGAACTAGCGTGTCCAACACATTGTTGTTTTTGTTTATTCGTACATTATCAAGGATTTGTAAATAGTATATTTGTATGGTACGTGGTAAATATGCATGCGCTTGAATAAAAAAATGCTCTCTCTGATCAAATATGCTTATGCAGTGCCTCATGCAAACAAGTCCCAGTCCTTGACAAAAATGTTATCTTAGAGATATGATGAAACGAAAGCATGTATTAACATTCATTCAAATGTTTGGAGAACCACTCTATGCCAATTGTAGTTTAAATACTACTGATAAGAGTATCTAAAAGCTCAACGATTATATTATTTGCGTACCGTCAATCGAGTTTTATATCAATGAAATGTCAGAAAAGCATTGTGAGTTTCACGATTTAAATAAGTCTCATATTTTTTTTAAATCAAATCCTAGGCAACTATTTTTAAGGCACTCGAAAAGGTTATAAGCTAGTATTTATTGTAATCGCAAACAGCACATATGACTTAAAGTCAGACATATACCAACATATCGTTAATGGTAAACATTGAGGTAACCGCATTATCACGGCAACTGAAAACTGCACAATAATTCACTTGGAATTAAAACTAATTGAGGTGCATTCTCCACGCTTGTCACAACAAGCATTACGACCATAAGAATTGAAATTATAACATACACAAACAACAGAACAATGAAATACAAATGCAATAAAATACTGTCATATTAGCCACAAATACTATAGCAAAATGAAAAACGTTAACGTGCACTGCCTCCTCATATGCTAATTGCATCGCGGATACATATATGCCATAGCAGAAAAGCTTGATTTACAAATTTAAACTTAATAGTGTGTTCACTCAAAACAATTTCTGCAAAGGTGCATCCATTATAACAACACGGCAAAAGCTTTATTTGTCAGTTAATTAAACTGTAAAGTAACATCATTTCATTTATTCAAACTGTACGATATTTAAAAAAGTGTGCTAACCAGTATTTATTTAAAGGAAAATTTTAAAATGATATCCATTGTACATGCACATCTCTTTCAATCTATTTAAATACCCGTCAGATAACAATGTCATTATAAATTATGTTATTTCATTCCTTGACATATTTCAATACAACTGATAACAAATCCAAACCCTTTAGAGTCCATTACAAAACGAGAGTTTTCCATATAAGATAAAAATTCTGAATGAAATATTTATCACAAATTGTCTGCAAAAGATATGAAGGCAAAGCACGATAATAAACGTAATTCGTACACGAACCCTTGTTGTATGATTACGTGAATGGTTTCAATAATGGTTTATTAAATGGTTTCAATAAGTTCAACTTATGGGCGTGACTTGATGTGTTTGCATCTTTTCCGTTGACTGTCGATAACATCACGCTACATAAATGCATCTTCGCTCAGAATAAGTGAATTGCTTCCGCAGTTGTCCGCATGAAGAGTTGTGGCACTCTCCCGTGCCCAAACTCTGTAAGAACGTTATCCACAAGCTGCACTGTATGGTAAGGGTGTTGTTCCGAAACCCGAATACCCGAACTATTCTTAAAATACATTAAAATATGTTTAAAGCCCCAGTGATATTTCGGATTAAATAATAAGAGAAAAAATAAAAGTGAGTACATGACTATGGTAGAGTCTTACATAATGTCTGAAAAATTACGGAGGTCCCCACGATGCTTAAGTTAAAAAATGTTTGGAAAATACCAAAGAAATTTCAAACTGGATCACTGACACACTATATGCTAATAAGGTTAATATGTGTGCGGAGCATAGCGCTTTGCAAACAGTACCCGAGTACTTGCCGGCATAGACTAGAGAAAAAAACTAGAGAAATAATTTCAACTGAAATTTCACAATAGAAAAATAAAGCTCCCGTTTTCAATATAATTATCCAAATAATTTCGAATTAAAAATGATAAAATAAATGCTATTTAGTGAAAAATCGCTGACAGATAATTGCTCATGTTTATGTGAACTACACTTCTTTGGTATAACGAAACAAAGTGTTGCAGGAGTGTTAAAAGTAAAATACCAAAAGCTGGAACCTTTCAGAAAATGTTGATATTTTCTCTAATATTCCTATAAAGTCCTGGTGGTCTACTTGTTCAGGTGTTGATAACGTCTAGTTATTTTTCTTGACTTTCCCGGCGTTGGTTTGCACCCACCGAGCACGAACATACTTTTTATAATATAACTGTTCTTTCTGCGATTTATATATCATAGATGAAGATAATAATAAAAGGGGTTTTGAGATGCATAACATGGAAAACTATTTAAACCCAAAACATGTTGGTTAAAGAATGAAAATCATTAATTTAAATTTTAGGTTTTTTAGAAAGTCACGTGACATGCAAATTTCGTAATGACGTTGTGCGCGCTAAATTTCTATTCAACAAGAATAAACTTTTGGTTTTGCTGCTAGTTGGTTTTGCGATGAATGTATTTTTGGGGTTTGAAAATGTTCAAAAGGTTAAAAGAATTCACTTGGATATACATACAAACACAGACACTTTACGAACTGCTGCTCAATGAAAGCATTGCGCATTGAAGTGTTACGAATTACCTAGGTGTAACAAAGTACATAGGACCCATCTGGTGACTGAAATGTAGCAGGCAAATGGTCTTGGCAGAGTCGAATGTTTAATAAGGGTGCTGGGAGTCAGTGAGTTTAGGTTGACTTGCACCGAAGGACGGCCCGTGTCCCTCAACTAATCCATAGCAGCAATTACGCAGTATTTTTACACCTGATTTGAATACACAGACATGTAATTATACTATGTGTGTTTTACCTTCTTATTGTATGAGCTAAATACTTTATACCTTCATATAGAATGTTTAATATGCGTGCTGCAAGTCAGTTGAGCGTGAGTTGAATTGCTCCGAAGAACGGCCGTATCCGTCAACTCGTCCATAGCAGCAATAACGCACTCTTTGTACACCTAACTTGTACAAATATAAGAGACTACACAATATTTAGCTCCGACAATAAGAATGTAAAACACATATCGACTAATAATACCGACTGTTTTCACTGAAAATGCATTAAAGTAGTTTGGAATAGCAAATCAAATAGCGTAGATTAAAGAAGGTATTGCAGAAAACGTATTTTTAAACTTTGCTGTGAAAATATGTATTTCTATTTCACTTTGACTACTCTCTGAGCATTTTTAGAAAAAGTAAATTAATTAAAGAATTTAATATGGAATAAAATGTTTAAACATTCCTTAAGAACGAAATCATGTTTTATAGGAAATCATTATCTTTTATTAAATATAAGTTATTGTAATGATGTCAAAGCAAAAGTGGATAATGTCGACCTTATTCAAGCAGACGTTAATCAAGAGTTAAACTTCGTTGAATAAAAATATCTCAACTACGAGATACAATACATGTGTACTCCAAAATGATGTGGGATTATTGTCTAAGGAAGATGAGAAAAATCGAGAGAGGATTTATAAATTAGAGCAAAAATTGAATAGGCTTGATGTGAACCGATTAAGATGTTCTATGTGGGTATTCGGGGTTTCTGAAAATGCCTTACGCCGAACGTTATAAATACTAAAATACTTAACGCATGCAACAAAGATGATGCCTCTCGGAATCGTATATAGAATCAGCGAAAAGCATTGGTGAAGGAAATGAATAAAGGTTTAGAAAGATCATTAGAATTCAAGAATGCCGCCAATAAATTTAAATTAATTAAATATCCTAAAGGTCTGAGAAATAAAGGTAAACGCAATTTTGATGATCTCTCTTATTCCTAAAGGCATCAATAAAAAGAAATTATCAAGCTTGGTCTAGTTGGTTATTTCAAAGACGGTGAGCTGGACGGGAAGAAGAAATACAAAAACCAAAGCAATGTGAATCGTCGTTATGTTCCAAAGAGGATATCGACAGTGACTGGAGATACACGAAAGAGCTAAACAAAGAGAGAAATGGATGTTGTGACGCTCGGTTTCGCAACTGCTAGTGCTGCAAACAATGACAAAAAGGGGTTTGGCCAATGCCCTTAATATGAAAGTGACACAAAATAATACTAACTTTTTTTACTTGGAATATCGGAGGTCTAAGATCAAAAGTCCCTGTTCCAGATTCTATTGATTTTATATCAAGTATGATTTAAATAGTTTTGTAGGAACCTGGGATGTTAATAGCAGTTCAAGTATGCAACACATGCAAAATCATGAATTAGTATGTAGCAATACATAGTTTTCCAATGTCGGTGGAAGGAATATGGGTTGCGTGAGAAAATTATTATAAAAAATGTTGCTCGTTTATATGAAAACTAGGTGAAAATAAGTAAACATTTATTTCGAAATAGGAAGGACGTCATATCTGTATGCATTTATTTCCCAAGAAAATTCTTTATCATCTTCAACATCTCCATTACATGCCCAACCCGATTTACAAAATCTTGAACAGGTAATGGTGCAAAATAACCTTAAAACTGGTGACCTTAACGCTAGAACTGAGGGTGAAATTGTCTTGTTTATAGATATGTATCCCAGCACCATGATATTCTGAATAGCTAGGAAAATCAAGAATGTTTGACGTTAAACTGTTAATAAAATTGGTCGAGAATTATTATCGTGGGCTATCAATGGTGAAAGTATAATATGTAAGCCCAGATTTTATATTTGTTAATAGGAATCGATGTAGTGTTGTTGATTACTATATCTGGCAACTGCAGAGCAATTCAGGGGTCTTCAATTAGAAGAGAGCTGCCACATGCCAATATCGATAAATATGATATATGCCAGAGATGTAATGTATGAACGTAAAGCTAATTCAATGTCAATGTATATCCAAAATATATTTATTGTTTAAATGATAACAACGAGCAAACGTATGGAGACATTCTTTATGCTAATATTAGTTAGTGTGGTATAACGAGTTGGAAAACTTGTTGCCAGATGATAATTCAGATTTGATACTATTTGACAGGAAGTTCAATCCATGAATTTAAAATCTTGTGCTGGATTTAAAAACAAACATACAACGACAACTTGATGTTATAACGAGGGTTCAATAGCCAAGAAAACGACGAGAGTGTCAACTACATTAAAATAAATATGTCAAGCAGAAACAAACTTTTAGGCAGACGAAAGCGATGCCAACACGAAAATGTATACACTAAAAAATAAATAACTCGCAAGTGTCAAGGGCAGAAATATGATAACAATCAGACAATTTGTACTGTAGAAAATTTCGCTGTTGCATAAGAGATGTGGTATGACCATTTCAAACGTTTGTTTTCAAGCTGTTCCCTTGCTGAAATCCAGCAACACAACAATGGCAGATCATATACGAATCTGGATGCTATAACGGACTATATATTTACTTCCTTAATAAGAGACATTGAAATTATTGTACGATTTAAAAGCTCAAAGCAGATAAAGCCGTGGCTGAACTTATTAAGCCTAAACATTTTTAGAATGATATTTAAAAACTAATGCCTTTTATAAGACCATTGAATAATAGAATGTATTATTCTAGTGTATTTGCAAGTGCATGGATACAATCTATATTCATACCTGTGTATAAAAAGGAAGATAAATACAATACAAATAATAACAGAGGTATTGCACTCAAAAAGCAAATTTGTTTATTAATTATAACTGCTCGCTCAACTTTTGTGGATGACGATAGTAAACTGTGTGAATCTCAATTCGGTATTAAAGCTGATTATAGTACCGTTGACACTGCACTTATAAGGTTATAAAAATAAGTTAAAGTTATATGTTAGAAGAAACCTTTGTACGTACCTTTTTTTGATTTCCAAAAACTGTTTGGAATAAACTTATATGGAGTTCTGAGTCAAAATTGTGCTAGAGGAATTTTATATAAAGCTTTAACTGCGAACTATTCAACTTTTCTCTGATTATACAATCTGTCTGATTATGTCAGACGATAAAGCTTAAATGTCTGATATATTGTTAACATTTATGCGAAAAGCTACAGAAACAAGCTCAGTAGCAAAAAGTTTAAACATAAACCCGGTTTAATGGCACTGGGTAAACGCTAAAGACATAGAACATAAAAACAAAAAATCACAAACAAGAAACATTGAAGAACAGCACAAAACTCCACAAACAGCACAGTGCATTCATACTATATATATAAAAAAATTGGGTATGTTTATTAAGTCAAATACTGGATGTCTGGGCGGGACGAAATTAAAGTGAACATTGACCAGGTCAGAATAACACATAAGGGATTATGGTTAACTGCGCATAAAAGTAGTTCCCATAATTATGACATTTTAGGCTAAAATGTGGTAAATTACTTTCAATATGAAGCTCACCGTGAATATATTTAGAACAAAAAGGTCGTATTTAAAAAGGCGGTAGGATTGCCGCGAGGGAAAAATGGCTCTATGGTAATTATCCCTTAGAAGGTTTAAATGGATTCGCTCGAGTTCTTCAAGTACAATTATCGTTTCAACATTTGTGGTTTTTACCTTATTAAAGGCTTTCTAAAGTTCTTAATAGAAATAGTCATATTCTTCTGTATGGAGCAGAGTTATTGGGATTGGCAAATATGCAAATAATTAAAGCTATACATGTTCATGCTTTATGAGAAATCTGAAGCTTCCTCCGAATGCTTGAAGTGATACAGTGTAAGCTGACTTAGGGAGATATCCGATGCATATTAGGTTTTCTAGGAAATTTATGAGGTATTGAATCGAACTATTAAGTATAAAAACTGACAGGTATATTAAATAATGCTATGATATGTTTTAGTACTGTAATAATACTGGTTTTGAATTGTCGGTAATAAGCATAAAATTGTTTTTATATGTTTAACGGCTAAGCGACCAGTATATGTACACAAAGAGGAAAAACTAGCTCTTAAGTAGCATATTGTTTCATTACGTAAATTTCAAGAAAGACTTTGAAGTCGAAAATGCACATAGTTATAAGTATATTCAAAAAAAAAACAGAACCTCTTTTGATACATTTAGAACTTCGTATCATAACCTAATGTTTGAAAAGGGAAGGTATCATAAAATCGAGCGAGAGTATCGTTGGTGTCCATTTTTTGTAAATATATTGTGGCGGACGAAATCCTTTTTTACTTATGTGTAAATATATTAACAAATCATTCACTCTTTTATTGAGACTGCTTGTAGGTGCAACACGGTATATCACTATAATTCTTTTGCATGTATATTACGAAAGTTAGTCGGTTTATGATATCAAATGATATAATATTATGTACATGTTGAATGTTTAAATTAAATATGCTCATTCTCTGCTCTTCTCTATTGTTGTAGTTGATATAAAGCTTCGTTTAATTGCAAAACTATTCAAAATAAACATATTAAAACAATCTAATCTGCATTATCTTAATAGGAAAACATATGGCATAGTGTTGGGTAAAATTCCTATATTTCTATATCAAAATTCATTCAGAATGGACTAGTAATGGATGCATCGGTATCAATAGTCAATCATTTCTATTTTACTCCTGAATCATGCTTGCAGGTACTTATATTACTTCTGCTTTAAGTTATGTTTACAACAGCATCTGTGATAAAACTATTATTTTCCTGAAAGTTTCAGGACAAATGTTAACCTACAGGTTGTAAAACTACTGAAATATGACAGGTCAAGACATTTTTACGAACAAAATGTCAATATTTATGCAAAAAGCTACAGAAACAAGCTCAGTAGCAAAAAGTTTAAACATAAACCCGGTTTAGTGGCACTGGGTAAACGCTAAAGACATAGAACATAAAATTACAAACAAGAAACATAGAAGAAAAACACAAAACTCCACAAACAGCACAGTGCATACATACTATATATATAAAACTAGGTATGTTTATCAAGAATATGTTAGGTACCGCTTTGGAACGGTCAGTAAAATCAAGTCAAGGTGTTGGAAACACACGGATTGTAACGAAAATATGTAATTTGACATTGTGCTGTATTTTTTTTACAGATGGTCTCATTAAAACTCCCTATCATTGACACTGGCGACAAGACCACAAAATGTTTAATCTGGAGACACCTGTATTTTGGTGCACTACTACACCGTAAAGTTGAATTCTGGTATTAAAAAACTCACCTTGTCTGTGTTATGAAAAATGTCCTGTCTTGAGAGTCAGGTTTTCATTTTTTAGATGCAAACTGCCACTTCAATTCTTAAAATGTGCATGTTTTATTTTGTTGTGTGACATACGAAACAGCAAATAAGAGTCAGGAGTAGATAGTGTGACAGTCTTATTCAAAATCGATACATTCACATGTATAACAAACATAAATATTGACTGATAAACCTTTAATTACTTACTAAATAATGCATTTATGTAAAATATTCAAAAATATTAAATGATTGGTGAATGCTAAAGGATTTACTGTGGTCATCGTTAGTCTCATAAGGTAGAAATACCGTGTTTTATGCTAATTTCTTTCGAATTAAAATCGGTATCCTTCATAAGAACCAATGTTTATGACATTTATTCATCCGTTTTGGAATATTAAAATAATATTATTAATCGTGGTAAATCTAATTTGGGAGCAAGAGTGCATCTTTAAAACAGTATCATGCAATATTCAGACTTTGATATAAATACCTTTATTCTATCATATATAACATGCTATAAATTTAATATATAATTCACATTACAAATATCAAATGCAGACATGTATTGCAAGTAAAGCGCATCATATATACTTATTTGTATGTGTATTGCATTTTCTCTAAAACATCGTCACAACCAGGTGACCATTTTAACAGGTGGTTACTGTGGTCATGAACAGTATTTTCTTCATTTACAGCTCTAACTTTATTAGTTTACTTTAATTTCACAGAATCCTCGACATTTGATCTATTGCTTCTGTTGCAATAGCCAAGTTAATGTAAATTATTAAATAATACATTTGAATTTAGACTTATTTTATACTTTTATATTCAATACAAGTGTTTCAGAAAATGTCTTTTCGTATTCGTATTACTTGTACATACAGTGTAGTGTAGTTTGTTAGTTATCGAGTAATAGTGTATGTTAACCTGAAACTAAAACGTCAGTGCTTTATATTAACCAATCAAATGTTATCGACTGTCACTGTCAAGTCAGCAAATCTACCTGCACTACGCCATTTTAATAGTGTGCTCATCAATTCTATATATGCAGATACTTATTTAGATTACTGCAGGTAGTTCATTAAATCCCGTTATTATAATCTGTTCTCTTTGTATTGATTTATGGGTTTCTTGTATGTCGTTGTATTTACATTGTTTCAATGTATTGTGTATTGATCGCGTCATTGTTTACCTTTCCTGAAATTGTGTACAAGGATTTGTACATGTTTAATGTTATATTATATACTATATTATATATGCATTGTTTTCGATAATATAGATGACGTAGATGATATAGATACATTCTATATATTAAACGAATGGTACGGATCCACGAGGTTTTCTGTTCCCGAATCTACCGCCCATTTAGAGGTCAGAGTTGGTCTGGCAACACTTAGCATGATTATCTTGAGTCTGTGTCTCCTTTTGTTTGTTTATACTTGCATTCGTCAACATGTCTCACATATCTATGAATGGAAAAGTAGGATTCATAAACTGGAATGATTTATTCTTGAACACGGTCCATAGTACCTGAGCTTAGTTTTAAACATATATTCCATAATTAGAATGATAGAGTTGTTGCCAAAGTTTTCATCAGGTTTATTAAAATTGCTTACCTTTATAGTGCAGGTATTTCTTGGAAACTGTCACTGTTTGCTTTAAACAATTTTTTTGACCCATATCCTTTGTCCCCATCAAAGAATGACAGGTTCATATTCTGTTGTTGTTCTTTATATTTTTACGTTACTTCCCTATCTGCACGCCTGAAAATGTCATGATATAGTGCGATGTTAATCGTTCCTTATATTTAATTACTGCTATATAATATCTGACAATTAATTCAACACCGACAAAAATGATCGTATCTGCAATTTATTTCTAAGTGGCCCATTTTTGACAATTATATAGTAAATATTATGTAATCTAGCGAGATTTCTAAATTAATGGATGCATATATGATATACCAATGTAGCATTTTAAACATGTGGTTTACAAAATGACTGTACTTAACTAAGCTATACGAAATTCATACAAGCAGAAAGTGGCGCAACATTAAAACTTTCTGACTTTTATACATGTCAGATTATCGGCATAGCGGGAGCTTTCGACACATGTTTCTTTCTTTGTGTCCGTGTAGAACTGAAACAGACCACAGTTTTGTTTTGGTCACCCTGTCCTATGAATGAAGCCGTAAGCGTAGCGGTAAGTTATCCCCGAAAGTCACAAAACGGAGGTGAAAGCTAACGAGATTTACTTTCGCAATCGGGCATAATTCCGCTTCTTATCCATTACAGTCTTGGATTCAGTAGTTTGTTTTATATTGTGAATGAGGACTTATATTTGATTTGATTAAGATATTACATATTATTTCTTCTTTTTTCACAAGATCTCTGACCTTGGTGCGCGTTAGTTGCAGTTGATACTTTCTGTGAGGCCCCAACAGGGAATTGTCACTGGACAAGAAATGACATTCAAATATCAGAAATGATTTCAACGGACTTTTTTTATTAAAATAAAAACAAATAAATTAAATAACACTGGCTAATATATATTTATGATTGTTTCAAATTTATATAACATCTGTCGAACACACACAACTACTTGTGTTATTCGTTCGGCAAGTATTTTGTTTAGGTGGTACGATATGGGGTTTTTAAATTAGCATTATTTTACAGTGATAGGTGTTATACCAAAATAACATGATAAATATCATACATCCTCTAAGCAATACTTTTCAAAGATTTTTTTTATCAAGCTAGATTAATTATAAGTATTTTACGAACTACTCATCGACGATCATGTACAAAGCTGTTAATCCTTTGTATATTTCGCTACTTACAATTTTGCTTTTTCAATGTACATGATTACCCTTTAAGTTATACTTTTGAAACAACTAACCACTTTACAGTGGTATATCAACTAGTGGAACCGTGAACGTGTGGACTGACCATACAACCGGGAAAACGTTTTGATGTTATCATTGTTTTCAATACTCTAATCCAATTTTCCTATTTATATTTGTATGATAACCAACGGCTTTTGTAAATAGTTGCTCCAATATGTGTTTTAATTTCCAGGTCACAAGCTTTTTTATATGTTATGTATATTTGTTATTCATGTCGTAAAATAGCTCATTGAGCTAATGTTTCTTGTTAACACATACCCGACTTCAAATAAAGATTCTTGTATCTTGTATCTTGTATCTTGATTGTCATACCATAATCATTATATTTTTATTAATGAACATTCCTTTTCTACCAGAAAGGCCCTAAGAATTATATTGTAGACTGGTAAAAATCCCTAGTGAGTTATTTCTTTTCATTTGTCGTACAAAAGCGATTACTCGTTTATTTACAAATGGCGATATTTTGATATCAATATCACTGAACTTAACCGCATTTTCTCTGTTCTCATTAGATTTTATGTTCTATACCCATTGTTCCAGATCTGTACAAGAGATGTACCTTCGTGACATAAACTTTTTTACCCCGTTCTAGTCAGGCGATTCTACTCTTAATCAGCTTGCATACCTTTACAAAACATTTTGTAAGGCATTATATGATGGTCTTGAGGTAAGAGCAGTATTCTTTGATATCAGTAAGACATTTGATAAAGTAATGCACAAGGGCTTGATTGTGAAGATACAGGAATTTGGTGTCATTGGCAGCTTACTTTTGTGATTAAGTGAGCAAATCTTAGCAAACGTACGCACCGTGTAACTCTCCCTGGCTCCATGTCTGGTGTGGGTCTTTCTTGAGGCTGGTGTGCCCCAAGTTTCTATTCTAGTTTCTTTTATTTTTGATATTCATAAATGAATGTTGTTACCATTGAAAGTAATGTTAGGCTTTTTGCAGACGATACTAGTCTTTATATTCTTGTTGACGAGCCCTTAAGGGCCAATAAAATAATCCAGAGAGACATTAATAGCATCAGTACATGGGCTGATAAATGGCTAGTCACCTTTAATCTTGCAAAAACTAAGTCAATTTGGTTCTCCAGATAGGATTACCGCGTATATATCCAGATATGTCTATGTATGGTCAACACACCTTAGAAATCAATTCGCAAAAACATCTTGGTTTGGTTCTTTTTAGTGCCTATACATGGCATAAACACTTTAAGTACATCAGAAGTAAAGCCCTTAAGAGAATATGCATAATGCGAAAGCTCAAGTTTCGTCTGGACAGAAAATGTCAAGAAACTATTTATTTTCGTACATCCGTCCGATTCTAGTATATGCTGATATTGTCTGGGATAATTGTTCGGACTACGAAAGAATCGAACTGCAAAAAATCCAAAATGAAGCCGGTAGAATAGATTGGGGGGCTACTAAGCTAATTTAGACTGATGTTCTCCATGCGGAGCTATGTTGGCCTATTCTGTCAGAAGGACGCATTAATCACAAATTATGTCACTTTTATAAAATGAATAAAAGGCCTTGCCCCAGAATATATGTCATCCCTTTAAATGTCAGTTCACAGAAGTATCAACCACGGAATGCATCTAACATAAGAACGGCTATGTCACGCACAGATTCTTACTTTTCCTCTTTCTTACCTTCAACTATACGTGCCTGGTATGAACTTCCACAAAATGTTCAGGATTGCCGTTCAATTGCATCCTTTAAGTATGCCTTTCGTAGTCGATTGCCAGTCTGCCCGCAGTTACTATTTTTACGGTAATCGCAGTTTGCAAGTACTTCACACTCGACCGCGCATTAGCTGCAGTGGTCTTAACTATCACCTTTATTGTAAAAATATTACCAAATCTCCTCTTTGCGAGTGTGGTGAAGTTGAAAGTAGTACTCACTGTTTTATGCATTGTCCTTTATATACCGACTCTCGACAAACTTTCTTTCGTGATATGTCAATTATCACAGATATTAACATTGGTTTCATTCCCTATGGCAATCCAACCCTAAACAATGAGAACAACTCCAAATATTTGATACTGCTCATAAATTCATACAAGACTCGAAACGTTTCTGATCATTACCTGACTGGCAAAGTTTTCCCAATATGGTATGTACCCAACAACTATTCTTCCTAAATATCTTTCCACACCTTGTTTATATATCCTTTATACAAACAACGTGTGCTTTTTTGTATCTTTTATACATCGTGTTTGAAATATTGAACCTTCATCTAAACACAAAATCCATAGTTCTATTTTTTGGCATTAGTTACATTGTTTCTCACATAAACATAACATCGTCTTATCGTCAATCAGACGCATTTTTCTGGTAAATGAGTAATTTAATACCAACGGAGAAAAACTCTATAAGCTATGCTTTCGTTCCAATCCATTTCAATATAATAGACAACTTGTGTGTGTGCATATTCTGTGTAGTTTGTTTGTATAAGTTGAATGAAATATGTTTAAATCAAACAAGTAACACGGAGCAACAGCACAAAACTACACAGTGCATATAAAAGAATATAAACACAATATGTTTTTATCAAGTTGCACAAGTAGCTTTACATTTAGAAAGGAAAACAGAACATATTACAACAAATAATTAAAAAGTTGTAGGAACAATAGAGGTAGATGATTTGGGATTTTTAAAGGGATTATTCTTATCAAATCATTTAAGTTTAAATAATACCGTACGTTTGCTATGTTTTCCTGTTAATACAGGGACGTGCATACTTGCCAAATGCTGAATTTCATGTTTAACACACTGGGGGAATGTACTTTATGACCGATGATAATTTAAAAGTTAAAAAAACAATAGGAGGAATGGTCGATCAGCTTTAAAATTCATTGTAAGCTTTACAAAAAAGCTGTAACACAAGAGGTATTGACGTCAATTGTCCTCAAATAATCCCGTCGCCACTCTTCAAAGGCACGTACACGTTCAAGTCGTACACAGACATAGCTGACAAAGGTTAAACTAGGTGTGCTTACGGACTCATTATGAATGTGTGTTTTTTCACTAGTGAGGTTAAGCAAAATTTTGAATAGACACAGGTAAATAGATTTTCTGTCGAAAATTCTGTTGAGCTGTCCTTGCCAAATGTCCTTGGAAATGATTCCATTTTTTTAGTACTAAGATATTCATGTTGTTGATAGAACAATACTGCACGCTGTTTTATGAAATAAATTGTATACTGAAATACTGAATATATTTAAATGTAGATGGAATGGTAAATGTGGGTATTTTGTATTATTTTAATTTGATATGTTTCGAATGTGCCCATCTAAGTCTCGAAGTCAGTTGCAACGATTCGTATGTATCTAACGGTAAATCAGAAAGTGAAATTTGGTCATTGTGATTACAAATGGTGCAGACAGTAATTTCCTGAAAATGCATCGCCGCATACAAATCCAATTGCTTGTAATTTCAGATATAGGACTTGTTCCTGTAGTTTTTCATATAAATAACGGGTTGGAATGAATTGGAAATTTAAGGATAAATGGTTTATTGCACATCACCTAGGCGATGTAAGCTACTTCATACCCATTGGGCTGAGGTAATTGAATGAATACTAAGCAAAAACCCGACCGAATTATATCAGGATTCACGGAAAGTAACCTGCTGTCTGTTAGCCAAAACTACCGATGCTTGTCTGAAATGCCTTAAAGTTGTAACATTCATGTAAAATCGCGAAAATTGGTAGAATTCGAAAGATTAAAAAGTCTATAAAAACAAAAATAACAACAGGTTTTTGCATTATTTGGTGTCTCTAAAATTACAAAATAATATATACTTTGTGAACTTCTTTGCTTAGAGAAATTGTCGGCCGGCATGCTTGTCAGAATTGTGAGTGAATTTCTTCCAATATTTGTTTTTCAAATACTGATTTTTGGACAGTTTATAACTTATATGGAAATCATGGAAAATCATCGCTCAGTCATACAATACATTAACATTTCTGTATAAAGGATAAGATTTTATTTACTCAACTGTAAACTATGGAAAAATAAAAAATAGTGATTCATTGATTTATATATTTATGACACTCACTTGATATCTAACTTAAACTCGTGATCTTGATAATGTTTCGCTTAGGCCCGTTGATAAGTAGGCAACTTTGATACTGTCGATAATATATATGTGATTTCTAGGTCTCTGTAAATAAATAAAATAAAAGGCTCTTGTGCGTATATAAAGTGAAGATCTATGTTTTTGGTCAAACAGGTGCCAAATACAACATTGTTCCATCCAAACTTGTGACGTCAGTGTAATACTCTCTCGATCACCAATTTTACACCGTTATGTCAAACAAATCGATGAAAAGAGACATGTGTAAGTAATTAAATACTCGTAAATTTTTGACGTGCAATTGACACATTTTTAATTAATTGAGTACCTCCATAATCGATACAACGGTTATTCAAACATGAGTTTTAGTGAACATTCTTTCCATTTACATGTGACACAGCTTTAGAACATACACATTGGTGAATCTGTCAGTATTTACAAAGAGGAGTTGGAGTTTGTGTTAAGTCGGATTTTAGAAAATATCCAATATACCATAGTTTCACCGATCTTGCACGTACCGGTTGTCAGATTGTGTGTAGCATTGTTGTATTGATAAGCAACTTCATATTAATTATGTTATACTCTTCTGAGACGAAAATGCATTTACTTTTTCATAAATAAAGGGTTTAATACATCATATTTTACCGAGACCACTTGTGTTGCTTATTGCGATCCCCTTGAAACCTGCGTTGGCAAATGCAGATATGGTACTTCAAAACCGAGCTAATCGAAGTGGACGAAAAATGTCGCCGTTCCAACGCCTTCTCCTGTGTGTTCAGCTTTTACATAAGGTCAGCTTCTTTTAATTGAATGAAGATCTGTATATTCAAGTACCATACATATCCCCGTACTTGGCAATATCCTTTGCAATGACCTTGGTGGTCAATTTTGTGATTTATCTTACTTTTCGGTATTTTCTTTTGTGCTAATATTTGTTTTTGGCATCAATTATTTTATTAAACCTTTTTTAAAGAAGGAAATGCTAATCAATGCAAACAAAAATCTGCGACTAAAATGTCTTCCAAAAAGAACGAACTGACAACTGAGCTGAAGGAAATTATAATATCTTTGGCAAATGTTGGACTTTTTCAAAACAAAATATCTGGGATATTGCAACTAAGTCAAACTGGTGTGAGCAAATTTCTGAAGAGGTATTAAGAGGTTTATGTTTAAACTTTTTGCAACTGAGCTTGTTTCTGTAGCTTTTTGCATAAATATCGTGCTAGACAAAATGCACCACGAAGAAGACGACCTTTGACAAGGGGAAATAGGGGTGACCGTCAGATTGTGAGAGTGGCCAGAAGTAATGGAACAACTACCTAAGCGGAATTGACGGGACTAGTGAGTACAATTTTGCCTGAACAAATATCATGTAGAACTGTTAGACGTCGATTGAGGTTTCATGTTCATGTATTGACAAGGAGAATAAGTAAGGAAGGCACTAACTATCAATATCATTAACCTGAAAAGGCGTGCTTCTTGATGTAAACAGAAATAGCATTGCACCTTAAAGTGATGAAACATAAGTTTAACTTAATAGCAAAAACAGACTCAGTGTGGGGAGAAAAGCAAATGAAGTTTTGCGCCCAGAGTGCCAGAGATGCAGAGAGACAGATGATAGTCAGCTACTTTTTTTTGGTTGTCTGATTTACAATGGTGTGGGCACTTTGGAAGCTGTAGGTAAACTAAGAGTAGTTTAAAGACTGCCTAGATATTAACCTTTGGCATGCTATTGCCAAAAACTTTCCAGAAGTGGACTATATTTTTCAAAAAGGTAATGTCCCAGTGCACATATCAAGAAGGACCACTCTGTGAAAAAAATGAACATAATTTCTTATATGTCTGGACTTGAAATGTGTGGCGTACAATCAAAATCAAACATGAAAAAAAGAAAAATATGATCAAATCAAAACAAAACCTCATTGATAAAATTAAAAACCCGGTGAATTACATACAAAGCCTGTATGCATCCGTTCCTCGATGAGTTCGACAAGTGGTAGTCAGTAGACACATAATACCAAATATTAACCAGTTATCATAGTTTGATAGATACAATTGTAAAAACAGTTGATCTTAAGTTTAGTGTTTTAAACAGATGATTATCTTGGCAGCCATGTTGATGACTCAATTATGGCCAGCATCTGTAGGTCAAGTTAACTATTTAGAGAAGGACAGTTTATTTGAAAATGTGCTACTATTTAAATAATAATTTTGAGCATGATGGTAACTAGAATTCTGGTCAGACAAAGATTCAATAGAAGAATCATATTAAGATAACGGTCCATGACACGATAAAACGTTTTTATTGGTATATCGAATACCTCAATAGTAAACACACGTACTATGAGCATTACAATTGGGAAAGTTAAATTGACTATGTATATTTTCAAAATACATCAGTTATGTGTTCTTTCAATATTCCTGTTTTATCAGTTGTCTCCGAAGGCTAAGTTGCTGTTTTAAATTTGTAGTACTTAGGCGGACCGAGTTCAATTCGAGCTTTCGACAGAAAACTTTTCCTTCGGGGAAACATTATATCTGTGCACATTCGAGAGTCATATTCCTTGGTTCCGTGTAGAATCAATGCATTATTAATTACTCATGATTACGAGAATTTCGTAGCCTAATCGCCCACGGTACAAATGGAGGAATAACGCGATAGTGTTTCGGGGACATCAAGCGATTGACAACCATCTGGTGTATGGTAGCGTCCTTAGAAGAACAATTTGGTTAACATGCCTGGCTGAATGCATTGAGTTAACGTACCAATTCAAACGGTCCCGATACAGGTATTGGTTCAAATTATTGGAGTATTAATCAAACTAGTTAATTTCAATTGGAGTGATAGCGACTAGGAATTAGTTTGTTTAATTTCTAATTCATGACTGAAACTCATAAAAAGATATTATTAAGTACAACAGCACGGGGTAAAATAATTTAAACTAAATCGATTAGGTCATGTACATCGAAATATATTGGGCGAAATATATGGTACCGATTAGCTTGGTTTAGACGATTTACTATAATGATGGTTAACCCATCTGCAAGCATGGAGTTAACTCGAAAAATTAAAGTTTACTGGACATACAGTTTCTAATGGTTTTATGTTATCTAGAATGCATTACTTTATTTTTATGGTTGCTGGTAATATTCATACATATCGTTGAATAAAATCAGTAATATTTAAAACAATAACATTAATTATTGCCAATATCAATCCCATTCTTATTTTTCTTCGTATGCATATACTTTGTTAAGCCTATTATTCAAGTATGCTTTAATCCTTTAATGTATGGTATGTACACTTATAATAAAGTATTTGAATGGAAACCTTACAAAGATATGTTATGGCATACGCATGTAATAAAATTTCATTTATGCCATTTGTTTTCATTTATTTTCGAAGAGTTCGTACGAATTTGAAAAAGCATTAATTTATGTCATGTTCAAAATAACATAACCTTTCATGCATTATCTTGGCTATCAATAACACTAAAAAGCACATTTGATTATTCTATTTACTAGTATTTTTCTGAATACAGTTATTCTGAAAACAAGATAAAAACTATAGAAAACATGTCAAAAAATGAGTCAAACCGGAATGTACAATATCAATGTGCCGTACATAACATTTTGCGACAAGAGAACATACCGTTTTGCACATGTACCTGTTTGATTCATAAGAACGAATCATATTGTACATACACCATTTTGCTAAAAAACGCTTTTCACAAAAAATTAAATAACAATTTCTTACAAAAATCACGTACTGTTTTGCACATACCGTTTTTTACATCATTATACAGTTTTATACAAAAGCAAATGCACACTTTCTTTCTGAATAAATTGCACACACTGTTACCAAAAAGCTAAAAAGTTGAAAAACAACCAGAATTACATGCACCTTTGTTGTAAATAGGGTGTTAAAACTTCCGATTATAAGTCATTTAGTGTGTAAATAATGTTCACAGTTGTTAATAATATAGAAGCGCATAGGAACTACACATTGTATAAATAAACACACACCGAAAAATAATTCATGAAACCGTAGTCGAAATATTCGTCCCTTACTTACAGAATAATAATCAAATTCTAAAATGTGCTAAAAAACCGAAGTATTTTGTAATTTAAATACATATTTCAATTCCGTAGACATTGAGGGTCAAACGATGTTTTATAACAGGTTCACGTTGTTTAGTAATGTCATTATGTGTGAGTGTTGTTTTTTTAAAGAATTGGACATTTGGGGTTTTCTGACGTTTTCTTCTTCAGTCTTGGTTCCTTCTCATCAGAGCTCCTTTTCGGTCGTTTTTCCACATCATTTGGCCTTGGATGCGCCTGTTTGTAAATTCTATTCCAGAGGTCGAACTCTTTTACAAGCTGCTTATAGTATGTGTTGTCTTCTGTCAACTCGGCCTTAGCCTGCTCTATTTCTTTTAATTTCAGATCCAGGTTCTCACGGCATTGTGATTCAATACTCATGAGCCCATCAATTTCAACTTTTTTAATAGACTCTCGTGCCTTCTGTTCAGCTGGCTGTTCCCCTTTTGTAACATCTGCAAATTTCTTTGTATTCGGGACTGATCCACTTGAAAGCCGATGTAACTGACGTTCAGCTTCAGCATCTGGAAAAAAGACAGTTTCGAATTTAAACGACCGTTTCTAAAACGCTGAGATAGTATAATTGTTTTAGTCTTTTAAATCACTATTAATTAAGGGTTGTTTGTAACCTTTCCTTTGAATGGCGTTCATTCTCATAAGCATATTTTTTTTAAATTCATAGTAGCCTTGCTGTAGGTCCATAGATCGTACCAATTTTGTCCTTAACCATTTCGTATACGAGTTGCTCTTCTCCCACCTTTGCATCCATATATTCTTGTAAGGCAGCTCTTGTCTGTAATTATAACAGAGCCATAACGTCATAAGTTGCCGTATAACTAAACTGTCTTTCGTCAAGATAATAAGAAAAGCATAAACACAAATAACACATTTTTCAAATATTATAAACGAGAAAACGAACAACACATGTAATTCAAAGGAAATCATACGCCGTATAAAATATTTGGAATCCGCTTTAGATTTTGTTTGTAGTCTGTATCATATTATATATTTACCTTTGATCCAAGGTAGCGTTCTTGCTTTGTGAATTCATCAACAAGTGTATTGATGTCTTCAATGTATTCGTTGTAACCATGCGAATTAGCATACTTGTTCTCTCTGATTTTCCGTTGAATTTTCATATCCAGCTTGTCTAGAGACCTTTTGCATTTGGCAAGGGAGTCTCGCTCTATGATTGATTTGAATCGTTGCAAATGGTTTTCGAAACATTCCTTAAAGAATAGAAAGAAGGTGTATGAAATTGAAATAATTACAAAACAATTCAATCAATTGTTTATCATGCTCTCATATTTCAGCGTACATATATGCGTAAGATGAAACTGACATTAGTAAACTAACAATCTTGGTGAACTATACTTTTTTGCCAAAAAAAACAACCGAATGTAATCTAAACAGTTATTACCTTTTTGATATAATGCCTTATAATTTGTAAGTTCCCACATAGAAATGCATACTTACTGCCGCTCTTCTGTGAAATATATCTCCGTCATCCAAAACAACTAATTCATTTAACTTATTGACGGCGACTTCCATGCAATCATTGTGATACAGTTCAAGCCCTTTCTCATTTGGCATGTGTTTGTTAATCCTTTTCTTCATTTCTTCTTTGTAGCATTTTGACGCTTCCAGTACTGCAAACTGATTTTCTTCTTCTGCCATCATTTTCATAGCATCGTTCAAACACGGTGCCGTCTTTTCCTGCACGGAATTCATGTAGCTTATTATCATCGTTCTCAGCACTAGAATAAGACAACAATTGGTTGAAAATATATTCATTATTTTATAAAATCATAGTTTGGTGCATCTTTGGTGATTTAAAATCTATTTTTAAACTACAATTTGCAGTTCAAGAACCTTGAGGCTTATTTGTCAACTAATCATAAACAATAGGAATATCATCTAGATTGCAAAAATGGTAGCTTTCGTTTCCTTTACATGAACTTTATAGTTGATGTTGTTGTTTTTTTATCTCGTAAAATTATTTTTTAAAGACATTCTGTACATAATGTGTATGAAGAGGAAATCATTTTACGAACATATAACAAGTTATGACGCCATCAATTCGCACTGTTATTTAGCATGACAAGTGTTATTTCCTAACACAGACAGAAAATATTTAATGAAACGGGACCCTAATCCGTTCAAAGATAGTAATACATATTTGATCGTTAATTGATTTGTTACATACTTCTTCCGTTTAACGGCTTTCCTGATTTGAGTTTCTTAGGGCTACAGTCACATAGGTACTGGTGCAAGTCGTTTACCCGTTGCAAAAACTTTGGGTTTATCTCAATATCCGGCATTGATTCTAGTTTTTCGGGATTTACGCATGGGATAGGGATTGCAATGCATTTCCTATTCTTAAAATATCTTTTAATAAGTCGCCTTGGTTCGTTGTAGTTCTTTACATCGTCCGATTTCCCAGTCTCGTAAACCAATCGTTTTTCAAGGAGTTCATCAGCAGATAAATCCAAATCTAATCCAAAATCTCGTAAAACGAGAACGAAGTTTGGAAAGAAGAAGTCAAGAAAACTGTCGTCCCCACTTGCACCTTTTGCAACCGTCACGTTGTTTTGAACCACTTTAAGAAATCTGTAAAGCACATATAAACAGCCAACAATGTACTATAATATAAACAATGTAGTTATTAATGGTATTACTCTAATTAAGGCTGACCTTAACCAAATCTATGTTTGCATCTGCCCAACGTACTTACAAACGCCGCATGTCCTAGTTTTATGCATTGATCAAACACAAATGTATCGGAATGTATTTTTCTAGTATAATTTATGTTACTATTCAGGTATACAAATTGGTGAATATTTACGCAAAAATTTGCTCTTTCCAAGACAAAAAAATAAAAAAAAGTTGTAGAAATGGTAAATCTGTGAGAGTGTAGCTTTAAAGTTTTGATTAAAGTATGGTTTTAGATTTTATAGTATGTATTATAAGGCTAATACCTTAACAATATCAACCCGGTAAGAAAATAAAGCTATCTCTGTAGTTTTCATTGAATTTTGGTTCTGTCAACAAGAACATCAACCCGACATGAAGTTGGACGAATACATTTTATCGAAATATGTCTAAACTCAAATTGATGTCGCTATCAATATCGGTAAAAGCATTCTTAATACATATATATAGAATTAAAAAATCATAATAAAGAGGGCGAAATTCAATTCAAATATATGCAACCCTTGTAGCGAATGAATCTTGACATGCATACAACACAAGCAACACAAGCAACACGTGAATTCGAAAGAATTATTTTATAATCGGATTAATGGTATAATATTGATATTTAGCAATATTTAAACACGTTTTCAATGTTAAACCCGGTATTTAAAACGTAAAGCTCTCATTATACCGAGAACAAATGTCAAATAAATTTTACTAGCTCCTGCTCTTCCTTAAATAAAATTTTCTTTGAAAAAGACGCAACCAATTCGAAAATTCTTACCGAAATTTGCTGATGTGTGACGCATCAAAGACGCCTTTCGTATTGTAGACAAGTACATTGCACAGCAACGTTGCAATTAGGAATATCCAAGTGTCTTCTTGAATTTCAACCTGCAATTACATAACGCAAATTGTACGAAATGCAATGAATGAAAATAGGAAAGAAATTGGAACGGTTGATTGCTAACTCATTACGTCAAGTATCATACGTATACTTGGACAATAGGCAATGACCAGAAAACAAGAGCTTGTTTCTAACTTCAATCAAGTCCATTCCTTCTGATTAATCAATTAAAGAAAACCTGATAAACAAAAAACGCCACATGTGTTGTACATGCACATGAGAACTTATAAATAACTATATATATATTGACATTAAAGTTTTAGGCTTGAGGCTTCATAAAAAATGTGTTTTTGATGTACATGTATTAGGCAAACCTTTTCTGGATCATCGATACCCTCCGTATCGAGAAAAACAATGACCTCGCCTTCTTGAGTCGGGTGAGGTCTACACATAATCCATATTCCTTGCGTCTGAGCGTTTACTGAGTGTCCAACAGTAAAACTCTCCCCTGAAACTAGAATTAACTTTCTTCTGATCCATGAATATCAACGAGATAAAACTGACTCGATTACTTTAGACATCATTTTAACAAATACTATTAATTTATATACTATCGAGATAAATTATACAAAAATCATATTTTCTTCTCATTCACTATTTTATGATCATCGCAACCGGCTCTCCGGTGAGCGCATGGAAGCCTAGTCGCCCTCACCAATTCTTCTCGGGTTGAATTGAAGACTTGGGCGTATGCGAGTTTCATTTGTTGTAATGAAAGGAATAAGGGGTTTTCTTCAGGTACGTTAAACCAATTAAAGTACAAAATAAACTGTGATCAAATCGATCTTTTCAAAATGTGTTTCAAATAACCACCCGCAGACGCAATCGTTACCACCGCCCGCGATAATGAATAGAAATCTTCGCGTTCTTCTCCAATATTCTAACCTAGTTGAAGTTCAATACCTCCTGAACAAATGATCAGAAGTTTTACAACGTTGGTTGTGATAATGCATGTCAGTCGCTTCACTAATTATAACATTCCAAACAGTGTCTTAAACACTAATTTTGATTTGAAGATATATTCAATGGAACAAGCCAAATTTCCGTAAAATTATGATAAATGAGATTGTCAAGTCCTCAGTGGTTTCCTTGTTGTATATTATGCGACCTTAATATAAATAAATAATACAATGCCTTCACGTCCGTAATTTGATGACAATCCGATTGTTTCATTAAAATCGTTCACATCTGAATTAGTCAGCTAGGTCATAAGGTTTTACCACTACACTTTAAGACAAAAAAATGAGAATAACTACAGAAACAAACATAGAAGTCAAAAGTTAAACGTAAACCCCGTTTAATGGCACATGATCAGCGCCAAAGACATAGAACGCAAAAACAAAAATACCAACCAGAAACATTACTACAAAACAAAATTCCACAAACAACACAGTACATAAATACTTTATAAAAATAAGGGCTGCTGACCAGGATTGTTAGGTTCATTAAATGTTTTTAAGCCATCAGTACAATTTACATTTGCTGGGGGATTTAAAAAGTTTGTGTGCATAACCTCACTCTTATTCCAACAATTCCGAGTAAAATAAAAACGTAAATGGTAAATCTTATCAAAGTATTCATTAACTTTAGGAAACTTAATTATGAAACAAATAATATTAAACTTATAGGTTAAACTTATATGAAATTGCCATTTCAAACCGTATGAACAAGTTTGAACGAAAGCAATAGGTAACTGGAACTACTACCACATTTCCGAAATAGACGGATACGGGACATAAAACCATACGTTTAAACGCCTTCACAACTAAGAAAAAATTAGTTTCTATCACTAAGTAGTTTGATCTTACGGCCACACTTCTGTACAAGGCGACGAAGAAGGTACGATTTTCCAGTCCTTAGACATCCAGTAACAGCTATGACACATAATGACTCATCAATTTTTTCAAGTTCTGCAAGGGTGTCATGGTTGTAAGACAGTGCGTGTCCTTCACCAGCATCGTGCTTGACGATAAGTGGTAATGGTCTCTTGAACAATGAGTTTTTGTTGTACCTAGAATGAGACGTTTCGTTGTAGGCACATTTTGATAAGTTACGTGTTTCTATCATTGAAGGAGTAGCTCGCATAACTCCGTTCGTGTTACATTTGGATAACATTGCCGTTTTAGTAGTATTGAATAAAAGTAATAAAAAGCGTCTTAATCAAAGACGATTTTGA
Organism: Mya arenaria; assembly: GCF_026914265.1. NCBI lineage: Eukaryota > Metazoa > Mollusca > Bivalvia > Myida > Myidae > Mya > Mya arenaria. The sequence continues at coordinate 56,778,650 of NC_069122.1, read as the reverse complement.
TATTTCAATCCTATCACTTCATTTAAATAAATATTTTAAGATTACTTATCGAACCTGTAAGTATCTAATGAAAAGTTGATTCACACGGTTTTCTCGAAAATAAATGATTCGTGTTTCGTGGGGAACTACTTACTTCTCTTCTAGTTTTACATTTACAGCATTGGCACTGAAATAAAAAAGGACATCGACTTTGTAGTTGAATCAGGATATCCTAGTCGGTCAATTTGCAAACATGCTTCTGCCAATTTTAGAACTACCGCGAATCTGTCATCAAAAACAGTTAAAATAGAGCTATGATAATTAATTAACATCATTCAGTTTGTTGTTTAACAATGCTCTTGTATGCATAATTCATTATGTCAAACATACCCGGCCGTTTTATTACCACGTGACTCTTGATGGGGTATCGGAACTTTGCTTAAAAGTAAGATGAAATATTAAATTTGCAAAATAATGAAACATTTTCTATAATCAAACACAAGATGGTTTTTCATGTATGCAGAACATTATGCACGCTTCCATTACTCGAAACTGAATGTCCGTGATATTCGTTTGCTTTGTTCGAGAACAAAATTAGGGGAAAGCACTATGAATTATTTAAAAGCATAGGATGGAGAAGCTATGAATTAAACAGTATATATCTAGTATACGAGTACGTTTAACACAGTAGGATGAGCACCGGTGCTCTTAAAACGACATGTTAACAGGAAAACCTCATTTGTGGCCAAAATAATAATGATTTGGTTTTGATTCACCGCCGCACTCTTTTTCCCAATCCATGTCATTATAGCTCGCATAACTCCGTGTATAATCCTAACACGATTTTCTATCCTAAAACACATGATTGAATTGTAACTTGTGAATATTTGAAAGTATAAGCATAACATTAATAAGAACTTTTCACTTCTGATCATAGATCTGTTGGCATCCCATGCATTTCTAGCTGGTCAAACCACACAATCGGCATTGTATACATTGTATACTTGGATACTTCGATTCACAAATAAAGAAAACCAGTTTGGTTGCACAGGGACCTTTGGGTGCTTTTTATAACGCTTACGCCCAAAAGCAAAAACTGCTGTCAGAATAGATAATTTTGTTTAAAAGTATATTAAACATTAACATTGAAATGTTGACAACTTTTGTTGCACTGTTGAGAATTTTCTTATTTATGCCTTTATGTTTTCTTGTATCTTTAGATTTTAAAAAACATATATCTCAAATTGATTTTATTTTAAGGACAATGAAATATGAGATAACATTTCGCACGTTCTGTACTTATTTCTCAATATTGTGAAAAGCAACGGCAACAATCTAAAAAGTTTAAACATAAACCCGGTTTAATGGCACTTAGTTAACGCCAAAGACAAAAAGATCACAAACAAGAAACATGGAAGAACAGCACAAAACTCCACAAACAGCACAGTGCATATTACTTCATATAAAAAGGTATGTTTATCAAGGTACCCCCTGGAACGGTCAGTAAAATGTAAATTTACTTGGGGTTTAAACCAGTTTACGTGCACAAACCACACTCTTATCCCAACAATCCAAAATAAAGAAAAAAACGTAAAAGGTAAATCTTATCAAAGTATGCATTAACTTGAGAAAACTTAATAATACAACAAATAATAATAAACTAATAGGTAAACCCCAAGTACTCAATGATTAGAGATCCCAACTCTATCTGCAGACGGAGGAATACAATTTAAACCACGTGCCCAAGAAACAATGAATATGTTTTCTTGGTCTAACATCTCGTTTACAATCTAACTTGGATATCTATGGCCTACTGATAACGACTCACCGATCAAATATTTCGTTAAATGCAATCCACCGTACGGTAAGACGCAGGTTTTTCCTTTCAAAACCGCTGTAAAGGTTTGATTGATTGTTATTAAATGAGAGTTCCGTAACCAGGAAGTAAATCGAAATCCTATTCTTAGTGGTAATTATAAAACTTAAGTTGAACTAAAATGTTCAATACATTGAAGTTTTTTAGCTCGACTATTCGAAGAATAAGGAGACCTATACTACTCGCCCCAGCGTCGTCGTCGGCGTCCGATTAAAGTTTTAGGGCAAATTGGGATGTTTAATAATACGTTCAATACCCTTCATTCAACTTGCTTAATACTTCACACTGTTGTTCAGGACCATCACATAATGATAGACTCCATATCATCCCATATACAAATTATAGCCCCTGATTGACTATATATGTAACATAGGGTAAAGTTTTAGGGCAGGTTGGGATATTTATTAATAACTTCTATACTCTGCTTTCAATTGACTTTATACTTCACACAGTTGTTCAAGACAATCACACAATAAGGTTACATTACTCCATATTATCTTTAATACAAGTTATGGCCCTTGATTGACATAGGAACTCTTTTTTTTATTCAAACGTATACAAAAAAACACTTCATACAGTTATACGTAGTAAACATTTGACATGTATCTAAAACAAAATTAAATTTCATATGAAGAAACCAGTTGTTTTGCAATTTTCTGATATCGAAAAAAAGGGGGGGGATTGGGCTTTAAAAAATAAAAAACGAAAGAAAATGCCCATAATAGGATTTAAATAAAAAGAAAAGAGACAAACAGGCTTTCTAAAATGTATTTATATATCTGATGATTATAAAAGAAAGGCCCATTTTTGCAAATGGACATTTAGCTTATCCTTCATAATAGCTATTTCACGTTCTATATAGATTCGAATATATATGTATTTTTCAAAATTTCGGAAGTAAGGAATTGTTTCTCTGTTTTTTGAATTGAAAATGTAGTATTTTAGAAGTATAACTATGAAGTTAATGCAGCTATAGTTTTTTTCAACGTTTAATCCTAATAAAACATTTTTTAAATTTAGTTCAATTCTAATACTTTTTGAGTGGAGAAAGCGTGTCAATTCATTCCACAGGTCTTGTATGCTATAACACTCCCAGAACATGTGGTTTATTGTTTCCTCAAAGCTGGAACACAAGTTGCATAGACTAGAATTGGTTAATTTGCATTTTAAAAGATATTTATTTGTTGGTATAATTCTGTTGATTATCTTAAACTGAAAGACTCGTATACATGTGTCAATTGTTGCTATAAATGGCAGTGAATATACTTCCTTCCAATTAAGTGTTTCGTTTAAAGAGTTTTCCCATATATCTTTATGTTTTACACATGACATAGGAACTTAGGTTAAATTTTTAGGGCAGGTTGAAGTTGTAGGGCAATTTTGGATTTTAATAAAAAAGCTTCTGGTGGGAGGGCAGCGTCAAAGTCACTTTATGTATCGAAACATTTCAGCTAGGTTTGACATATAGTGACCAAACTTGGTATTTAGGAAGATTTTATGGAAAGTTTACGGAGACCTTTCATGGGATTGCGTTTGAGGCCCCTAAGATCAAGGTCAAGGTCAAAGTTACTAATAATAAAAAAATGGTTTGTATTGAATAAATAAAGTTTAGGGTCGAGATATTGCGAGCAAACTTGGTATATAAAGAGTTTATAGAGACCTTTCATGAGATTGTTGTTAGGGCCCCTGAGAGTTATGGTCATTGTTTTCTTTTTAATTTTATTATTTTATTGCTTTTGACGGGCACATACATCATTATTGTATTCACTTCTAAGTCAAATGGCGTAGTCGAGCACGCTGTCTAACTACAGCTCTTGTTTATTATGTTTTATACATCGACATGGATATGCATATAGTTTATATGTATGTATGGTGGAAAAAAATGTCGGTGTGTAAATATATAAAACGTTGTTTAAAAAATTGCTCCTTCTGCTCCATACCCCTTTGCAATGCCCCATGCATAAAAGTCCCCGGCCTTGACGATAAAGCTATCTTAGAGCTATGATAATATATTAGCATTACTTATATGCAAAACATGTTTGAACAAATGCACATTTTTTTCAAGTACATAGAGATCCACTCTATTCATGAACTTCAAATACTACTTAAGATAAGAGTATAAAAAGCTCAAAATTGCGTGCTGTTACGTGCAATCGAGATTGATGTGAATATAATGTAAGAAAAGCACTGTGTGATTCACTGTTTCTTTAGTCACGAATATTTTAAATAAAATCCAAGGTTTACGTTTTTTAGAACACCGGGATAAATCATCAGCTAGTAAACATTGTAACCACATACCGCACATCTTAATTGAAGATTATATAAGCTTAATACATATGTTACTATATATAGTAACACATTTGTACAGGGATTTCGCGATTATTTGCATGACTCAGCGATTATCAGTTTTTCGGCCCGGGCCGATTATCGATTACCATTTTGCGGCCCGTTGAACGTTCGCACGTGAATTCAAGTTTCGCCTTAAAATGAATTTTGGCGACTATGAATTAATGACTAAATAATCAAAATTTATTGATCTGATTGAACATATTTATTGTTAAAATCTTAAAGGGAGGCAAACGCGAACGCAGTTTAGGAAGATATGCTAGTGTTTGATAACCAGTGTGGACCGTTAGGGTGGCGTTTTTCAATCTGCGTTGACATTTAAAAAACAAAACAAAGGGAGCGGCAAAATTGAATTTACTTGAAAAACAGCAATTGTTCATACCTGTTGACATCATTAATACGAGGTATTGGTTTATCTAAGTACAAACAGTCGTTCTACTTGCTAGGTGTTCATGTTTATTGAAATGAATTCAGTTATTCAGACCATGAACAGAAAGATGTCAGTGATTCGTACAGAAAAATTCGGATAGACGTTGTGGACTGTTCAAAGTGATCAATTGAAATTGGAATGGGAACATAAAAGTTACAACAAAATGCTGTTTGCCTGTTTGGTTCACTCTCAAAAACGAAATAAAAGTAAATTTAATTTGAGAGTGAGTTAACTCATCGTTGTCAAGCGAGAGCAAAATAAGCACAATTGGATAGCAGGTAAACTTTAAAAAGCAAACTGTAGACTTACAATTAAGAAAAATATACATATGTATTAAAGAGGTTAATACACGGCGTAGCCGGGCCGTTGAGTGAAAATTGGACCTCGTGCTCATAATGTCCCTCGACTACGTCTCGGGCCATTATGAGTCACTCGGGCCAATTATCACTCAACGGCCCGGCTATGCGTTTATTAACCTCTAAATATTAACGCGTCATTTAGTCTACGTCTTCTTAAGCATGTTTTAAAATTACACAAGTAAAATTATAGACTCTTCATGCCAGCCCATCAGCCTACAACTGACAAAATATATGTTAAAGAGCACAATGATACAAGCAATGAAACACAGCACGAAAGACAAAACAACGCCACAAGTCAAGAAAATATCGTTATTGGTAAATGTTGGGGTAACTGCATAAACACCGTCACTAAAAAGAAAGCTGTAATCCACGGGGAATTTAAACCAATTTAGGAGCGTTTGCTTCAGCATCAATCGACAAAGAAAAACGACCATAAGACAGTAAAAATAAAAAAAAGTTTAATGAAATATGAATGTAATAAAATACTGTCATATCAGCACACAAATACTATAGCAAAATGAAAACCGTTAATATTACCCTCCTTTCTTCTCGAACATCTTTTGCGTCTCTTTAAAATCCATGATGAGCAGTATTTACCTTAAACAAATACATAAAATTAAAATATATATTAATATGAATATCGAAAATACATGGAACGAAACGACACTAGATATAGCATAGTTGATAATAGTGTTCTACTATAAAAGCACAGGTTGTTAGATAATCAATCCTCTCGAATGAATAGAACTCATCGTTATGCAGTCTTAACAAGCTGATAGCTGTAAGGGTTTCTTATTACAACCTCAAATCAAATTACTTATTTTGCAGTCGTTCCTTCACAGCTTAAACGTTTATCGAATGCCTTCAGCGTTCACGTAGTTTGTTTATATGGTTAAAAAATACATGTTTACTATTTGTAAAGGTCGGGCTGTTTTAAACTTTAGTTAAAAGAAGCCATTATTAGGCAGACATCTTTATAACGTGTCCTGAATACAATAACATTCTGACAGACACACACACATCGTAAGGACAATTCTTTTAAAGGTTATACGCATGCCCACATATAACTTTTGATTTTATTTAAGTGACATTGATGAAGACGTACCCTATACATATAACATTGTACAAAGTGTCGTTGAACAATATAGACATTACTGAGCTATCGGTGTATGTCTCGTATGCGCAATTGGAGAAATTAGATTTTGGGCCTAACGTGAACCGCCTTTTCATATGCCAATGGCAACGCGGGTCCACAAGTGCCAACGAAAACAAGCGTTCCTTAGAGGTTCAAGCTATATAGTGTGTTACCTCAAAACGCTTCTTCAAAGTTGCATACATTATAGCAATGGAAGAGAAATATCTTAAAAAACAGCACTGACAAAAGCTTTAATTGTCAGTCAATGAAAATATAAACTTACATTATCTCATTTAATAAAACAGTTAGACAATATTTAACAAAAGTGTGCTTACCTGTATTTATTTAAAAAACAGTTTTCAAATGTTATCCATGCTGCATGCTCACCTCTTTCAATCTATTTCTATCGGCAATTTTCTTCAGATAATCATGTACTTATATGTAAACATCCACTTCATTCCTTATCATTTTTCCAATAAAGCATAAATAAATCACGACTAGGTTTTACGATATAATATAAAGATTGAGAACAAAATATTTATCGCAAACTGTCTGCAAAATATATAGATAGGCAAAGCACAATAATAAACGTAATTCGTACACAAACCCTTTTGTATAATTGCGTTTATGGTTTTAATAATGGTTTCTATAATATATTCTAAAATAACATAAAGTAGTGACTCCCTCCCTCTGCCCGAACTCTGTAAGAGCGTTACACAAAAGCGAGATTACTGCATCTATCCCGTTTGTGCCAGCTCCATCTTTCACTATCATCTGGGTTTCGTGTTTCAGGTAGGTGTACCGAATGGGAAGGGTGTCGTCATAAAACCCGATTAATTGACATTTTCTGTTAATACATAGACATATTTTTAGTGAGAATCTGTTTAAGGAAGTATACTTACAAGAAGTAAGAATCTGCCACATAACAACCGTATAAAAGCACAAACACTTATTTTGACACAACGGTTGTCATGCTTCAAAGTATTGTTGCTAAACAAAAGCTTTTCACATTGAAGTGTGACTATTACCTAGGAGTATAAAGATCCCATCTGGCAAATGTGGTGTGGCAGGCACAAGTTCTGGGCAAAGTCGAATATACGTATTTTAAGTGTGCTGTAAGTCAGTTGACCATCGCAGGATTTGTACCAAAGGACGGCCCGCGTGTTTCAAAATCGTCCTTAGAAGCAGTTACGTAGTCTTTGAACTTCTGCTTTGAATTCAATAACATGTGCATATAAGAGCATAAACTATTGAGCTCATACAATAAGAATTTTAAACACATTATCCTCTATTTTTAATCAATATTACGTATTTGACGAGATACAGAGACAATCTCGATACCAATACCAGACAATTAAAGACAATATATGCCAGAACTCGCTCAAAATCGACCAAACTCGGCCAATATCAACAAAACTCGGCTCATATAAGTTTCATCCGTTTTGATTGGCTACAAAACTCGCCTAATATAGGATTTGAGAAATGGGCCATTTTCATTGGCTGTCGATACTCGCATAATATGAGAAATATGCTGGAAAATATTTTTAAATTTAACTTTTTTGTTTTCCGTTTCCCGACTGTTTTAAAGTTTTCGTGCCTCGTATAAACCTATTCGGAATACTTGGACCTACTGAATGATTGAACCACTTTGTACGGTTGGATATTACAGTTGTCAAGTATATAAAAGCAGACACCATGAATGAATGAGGGATAAATACGGCTTCAATGTGAACTAAAGGTCAGATACAATAAAAAATTTAACCAAACTGGTAATAGTTAATTAATCAAATACTTATTAAATAGGTGATTTCATATTGGCCAAGTTATTTGTCCTCGGTCAGCTCACCTCGTAAAAATAACCAGGCCAATATAAAATCACCTAATTAATAGCATTATAATATAAGGGCCTGTTTTCATTGAATATACATAAATTTAAAAAAAAAAGGATTAGAAAAACAAACGTAACAGTGTAACAGGACGACTTCATTATTTCAATATTTTGTTTTCCTCGTCAATGCAGAGACGCTTAAATATTTCTCTTAAAATATGTATTTCTATTTTGCTTTGACAACCCTCTGAACATTTTTACAAAGTAAATCCATTGAAGGCTTTTACTGTTTTGATTGGGTAAAAGTCAACTACATTTAAGTTAATATCCTGAACGGATCATAATTATGACCCAGGCTAAATATTTGCACTGCGATGCCTAAAAAGACGACACAGAGGCTACGAAAGAACCTCTACAACGGGAAAGAGGCTCTCACAGAAAACGGTATAAAAACCGTTTTGACAAAGTTAAATGGTTTATTGTTTGATATGTAAAGATTTTGAAAGGGAGGTCTTTCGGAAGAACAGCTAGATGCAAACTATGCAACGCCAGTTTCTGTTTGATTGCAACTGTCCATTGTCGATTATGACATTTGCAACACTGTCAATGCTTGCTTGAAACAGAACAACTCGTATTAAAAAAAATGGAAAGCAAACTGAAAGACTCCTGATCATAAGCGATTCCCAGAATTTAAAACCCTCTCAAGACTAAACAATTGTGCAGAAGTGTGTTTGCATTTCAACAAAATGAGGGTAATGTGCTTGCAATAAATATCCTTGGGGACATAAACAAGTGATTTTGGACATGCGATGCCTTTAAAAGGTTATCTACAAATATTCCAAAATTCAAGAAATATATCTGGTGAAGAAAGTCTGGCCTGTCCGCGTTACGCCTGAACCAGTCCCTCCCCCTCTCAAAACATATGCGTGATTGACTTAATTTATGAGTAAGTGTATCATTAGGATGTGTTCCCACTTTCCCAACCGCTTTTTTCCTGTAGAAATTAAAGTTTGGGTTGGGGATATGTATTGTGTATTAACAATACAGTTGATAGGTGATAATTGGCGAAGTATTTGGTGTGCAAGGAGAGGAGGGAAGGGTTAAATACGAGAGTCGTTTATATAGTATGGCATTCTTGATCGTTGTTTGTGATTGAACGTGTTTTATTCGGTTTGCAACGCTGAAAATGCGTCTTTTGGCATCACTACCATGCTCCACAACTCTATTTATCACAATAAATGCTTATAAGTCAATTAATAAAGTAAAAGGCAGCGTACCATTAAAAACATTTTTTGTGATATATTTGAATTTGAATAAGATTTCATGAATAGAACATACTTGTCCTTTTATTTTATTATTTGTTTGGCAATGTAGACTTCATGTTATTTGTACAGTCGAATTGATATGAAGTGGCAATATTTCAATATTTGCAGTCTGCATTTTAAGATTTACGACACAAACAACCTATCTTTGGATTTGTACCCTCCAATAGCTGACATTTTGTCGAGTAAGAAATTAGTGGGCACTTGACATAAGCAATAATTTATGAAAAAAGCGATTTATTAAAAGGCTGTTTGCACTCAAACACAGACCTGCTGAGGCGCTACATATTCCACCTAATAAAACAAGCAACGCACTGTGCCCATTTAATTTTCCTGGTTACAAAACAAAAATCATATATCTTTCTTAATTTATTGCATGTATTCAAAATTGAGATGAGTGATATGCTGCGTATCTTGACAAGGCTTAAAGAATTAATGGATATCCCCGGTGTCAATATCCATCTATACAAGCCGTCTAGGACACGCGTCACTTTGTCCTTGGTGTAAAACATTCTAGAACGCGGTCTAAAATGTAGAACAAGTTTTAACTTATAAGGGTAAATGATGATACTTTGAAGAAAACAATTTTGTTTTCATGGAATTCAAAGGGAGGCATTATATGATTTTGTTGTACTTTAGCTTTAAACTGCATTCAAATATGCCGTGTTTTCAAGCCTATGAGAGCATAAAATAGTCTTTAATGTTTTGAAGCATGTGTGCACATTAACCATCAGTATACCAGACTCATTCATTCTAATTCCGTATTATTTCATATTATGGTATTAGCTTTGTAAATGCAATACTTGAAGAGAAGTAAGTCGATCTAGTTAAATCAACCATACAATGGTTTGTCGAAATCAATAAATAACCGTTTTATTTAAATCCTTGTCTTATACTTTATGTACGGTTTAATACGCTTCATTACGTATTGCTAAATCATGTAACTGTTTATAAAGGTAGTTCATTTTCCATTTAGTGTCGTCATTTAACCTCGTGTGAAGTAACGATTTAAATAAAAACACATTCTATTAAAAGTATAGAGACTATATGGTGGCTCTCACGGTATATTACCTCAGTATTCATTCTAATTATATACGGAAATCAAACGATTGGGCAAATATTTTGATTTAAATTATTCCGGAAATTATATTTCTGCATTGCATGTAGCGAGGGATATGGAATTGCTTTGTCAGTGTGTGGTATTCGCCCCATCATCAGCGCGGGCATTTGCCTTGGTCCCCTCGTAATTGAACCATTACGCCTGCACATCAGAGCCTGATGGGTACTTTTAAAATAGAATGCAAACGTATCGGTAAGAACAGGAATACCGTAAGCATTACGTGAAGTTGAGATGATAGCTTATTGTATCTTATGCAACATGAGACGGAAAAGCTGTTGTAGCGATGCATGGAATAAAGATATCCTGGGGCCGTATTCAATACCTATCTGAGATTTTCTCTTAGATTCATCCTTATCTTAATTTAAAATCTTAAATCGGTCCTTAGATTGAAAATGTGAACTAAGATCGAAATCTTAGTCTTATTCTAAGATCCTCTCTTAGAACCACTCTCAGATTCGTCACCAAGCACGCGGTTCTAAATATAGATATTCTGTAGTTTCCCAGCGTTAAAAATAGTAACAAAAATGCGCGGACGTTGTAGAAGTTATGCAGACTTTGTATTTTTCCCAAAGTTTGGAAAGTCCCAATTTGGTACCAGGTTCAATTCCAAAATATATCACAGACATTCTCGGGTGTGATCAAGTTGGGAAAAATATTTAAAAATGACTCTCACATTCTAAACAAGTCAGCATAGTGACTTTTTTTACAAGATTTGCAAAAAATATGATAGCACATTTTAGAATTAGAGTTTGTAATTCCAGGACATATCAGCCAGTGTTGGAGGCAGATGAGGTTCCTGCCACGTTTCATCTTTCAAGACCTGAGGCTAGCACGACTTCCAAAGTGTTCACAACCTCTACATCATGCAATCGATGTTGCTGTCAGGAGTGTAAAGCAATCAGGCAGCTGCAAAAAAGAAAATTAGAATTAGAAGTGGCTATTTTAGCAAAGCAATTATAAAAAAAAACAATAAAGATCAATATGCACATTGAGTGCTGATGCCAAACTTTATTAAAATTACATACAAATATTTAAGTTAAATTTTGTGGCATTGACAGGTTAAATTTGGAAAGAGATTACAGTGAAGGACCTCTAACTACATTCTTAATATCCGATATATGTCTGTTGCCAATTATCAGCACATTTTAGTACACTTTTATTATAGAACATAGTTATGTATTTTGGTACTCTTTAAAGTCTTTGATTAAAACTACTGTTAACTTGCATGTACCGAGTATTTGGTAATCCACCTTGTTGTTTATTGATGGCATTTCAGAAATTATGCAACTTGTGTTCTGCACAACAGTGTTTTCCCATACCTAAAGTTATGTTTCAAGAGTAAGGCTCCAAATTTGATTAGTCTATGTACATTTCACTCAAGGGATATCCATTTTTAACTTATATGGGGGGAAAGCACTTTAAACTACATGTAATACCACTCCCCTACAGAATCAAATTTACCCTATTCATTTGGGGTCCAAATTAGCAAAAAGACACATGCGACCATATACTGAAAATAATATTTGCCTTTCCCCATGTGGGTTATATATTTAACTGAAAAAGCCATAAGAATAAGTGTTCATGAGCAGAATTTGTATTTTGTTCAATAGTATTTTGCATTGAAAACAAATTCTTAGATACATTATTGAATGTGCCATTGATACTTTATTTAATATTACTTTCAACAAAAGAATACATTTTATAAACATTGCCATAACATGACAAAAGATGGTAATGTTAATGTTGAAATAAAATTATTTTACCAAAGTATGTTGAAACAAAGTGGTCTCTGTATCTTAGCCCAACAAGATTGTTAGCTTGAGGCTGCACCCTGCCATCATCACCATTTCCACCATTATTGTTGTCTTCTATAGCTGCTTGCAAATGTTGTGCAAAACACAACAAGCAATGACTAGCCTTTTAAATAGAAGTTATATATATATATATATATATATATATATATATATATATATATATATATATATATATATATATATATATGTATTTGATGATTTATAACTAACATAAGAATTTTAAGAAATTAGCTTCATGATTTTTAAGTGCAATTCCTTTCCTCCTTAAATGTGTATAGTATCACTTGTGTGACCGTTTAAATCTTAATACAAAATTTATTAAGAATGTATACTGAAACTCTACACAACTTAACCAACAATATTGAATTCCGTATTGAATTAACATTCATAAAAAACTTGTTGTTATTTTAATGTATTGCTGTACATGAGTAAAGTACTAAGTGTTACAATTAATTATTTAATGTAATTGTATTCTATATTCTGTAACATATTATTATTGTGATAGTTTTATTTGAAGTTAAATTTCAAATAAATTAGGTTACACTTAAATTGTTCATCTTATATTATAATTCACCTGCACACTTTAACTGGCTGGAGGATTATTTCCCTATGAAGAATGCCAAATCTCCTCTTTAACTGACCTATCCCTCTCTCAACCAAAGCTCGAGTGACTTTGTGGCTCCTGCAATAAATATTATTGATGAAACAGCCTTTGTGTGTATGAAACAAAAATTGAGCTGCTAATGTAATGTTTATCTAAAAGTTGCATAAATTTTTGTTTTGATTCCAATTACATCTAGCAGATCAGACAACAGAATAAAATAATTTGGGCTCTAAATTTAATTTATTCAAAATTTAATCAACCACAATGTTACAAGATCAATACATGTAGGGCTATGCATTTCAGATTATGCGGAGTTAAATTAATTTTGAAACATACCTGTTATAGGCTTGTTCGGCCTGGGTTTGCGGAGCTAGGAAAGGGGTAAGCAGCCACCTTTTGGCTGGATAGCCGCTGTCCCCAAGCAGATGGAAACCGTGTGGCATGTGGCCATTCTCAAAACGGTTGTTTAACGAGCTTTCTCTTAAAACTCTACTGTAATGCACGGATCCAGGCCAGCGTGCAACAACATCAATTATATTGTACCATCCGTCAAAAACAACTTGAACATTTATACAATGTTTCCCTTTTCTGTTGACATAAATTTCTTCATGTTGATTGGGTGAGGCAATGTTAATATGAGTTCCGCCTATGGCCCCAATGACTTTCGGAAACCGTGCAATCCCCTGCATTTGCACGGCATTCCGTCTGAATTCTTCAACACTACCTGGAAACCTAATAAATTGCCTAATCAACGCAGGTGATGACAGAGCATTAATAACTTCAGTCAACACACGTGACACTGTTGGCTGACTGACGCCATGTATGTCCGCATCATTTAACTGTATTAAGCCAGTAACTAAATATCGTAATGTAATCAAGATTTTTTGTAGCATTTAAGGCGTTATTTCTGGCTGCTTTAGGTGAAATGTTAGCCCCGATCAGCTGTGTTAAATAATTGATTCCAGCTCTGTCAAATCTGTATCTATTTATAATATCCATTTCCAGTAGAGTATCAAGATTCGGGGCACGATCCACGATCTGAAATAATAGCCTGACATGTTATTTAATCATAATTTAAATTAAAAAATAACATCATGACAAATACTTTGAAAATTTATCAATTTTGGCCGATAGTTTGCATTAAACTTACATGTAGCTTTTAAGTAAAGAAGTACACATATTACCTGGTTGCAGCTGCACATTTTTACGAGAAGTATTCACATTCATGAACTTACCGTAGAAATCTTTTCTTTACACAATTTTAAAGATTTCTTTACTAAGCTTATATGAAATTTGATGGGGCAACATGACAATTCATGGAATTATGATTCTATTTTTTATAGTAAATATATATGCTATCTCAGTTCACATGAATGGTTTCCATTTACGTTATAAGAGATGTATTCTTATGAATCCAATCATTGATATTTTCACTATCATTACTTACAGTTGACTTTATTTCAGTAATGTTTTCAACATTGTTTCTTTCTGTTCTGAGATTAACCTTTGGAGAACCAGAAGATATTGAAGGGGGTAACATATGACAAGAATTGGATTGTGATATAAACAACACAAAACAAAACCCTCTTTAATTCACCCCCTTCAAATTGGAATCCAATCTCTATTACATCAAGATAATGATTTTTTTGGCATGTTATGATTTTAGTTCAATGTAACATTCTCCTTTCGAATTCTAAACATGTCTGACTGCTTTAACTATTTTATCACTGACAGTTGACATTTGAACATAACACACAGTCAAACAAATAAATTGACATAATTGTTTATTAACATGTGTCTAAGGTGGTAAACGAATATCTTTCATGTTATTAATCATCAAATGCCACATAAAAAAATGGTTATCGACATGACATAAAAAATACCCATTGAAGAAATGTGAAACGGTTGAAATGAAACATTTCCGGAATATCGCGAAATTATATGATGTAGTTAAGGCGTTCGCTAATGTAATATGCATTATTTTTGCTGTTGGTAGCGAATCAATCAACACCAAAGTATGACAAATCAGACGAGTAATACTGTAATAATTCCACGTTTTTACAACTCTTGCATGTGTTTTTAGGTGAGATATTTGTTCGACCTTCACATTTCCATTCCAACTCCCTATTGTACAGTAGGCTACAGAAAACCATAAAAAAGAAAAAAAAAGGTACTTACTGCTGAGCGACAGGAGCAGACTTTTTTTTAAATTCAACCAAAATCCCCGTAAAATACCGTGATCTTATTATGTTATAAATTAAGGAAGGTAAACACTTCCTTAACTTCTTCAAACGATCTTAGTTGAAATCTCAGATTCTTGAACTCACTAAGTCCAAATCTTAGAATCTGGTAGAATTGAGGACCAATCTAAGAACAAAACGACCAATCTAAGGATGAAACCAATCTAAGATACATATTGAATACGGCCCCTGGTCGATATTATCAAAAGAAAACGGATCAGGATTGTTAGCTCATGTCAGACTAAAGCGGATGTAAGGAACAGATGAATTATCCAGTGACGAAAAAAATGTTAATAAACGTGAATGTTTCGTGAAATATACTAATTTGATTTGCTCGATAATCATTGTTAAAAAGGCTGCATTCTGAAATGAATCACTCCGGAGTCCGCTTTCTGCGCAGAAACCCGAATTGGGTAATTTTATCATTATTTAAGTTATTTTATACATTTTTCAAAGAGTAAAAAGCTACAATTGAAAAACAATATTGGTTAGCAAATTTTGAATAGTACTCGAGAAACACTTTCTACAATTTTACAAAGGAAGCCTTATTCTTAAAATATTACTTAATGTGTACAAAGTATGTTTTCATGTGACTTTTGTGTACCAATCATCTAAGGTATAAGTATCCCTTTAAAATGCCTGTTTAGTTCAACTGATTCATGCCTGTATCTTAATAAAATTAATATGCAAAAAGGCGACCTGCCTAAATTTATTACGCAAGCCCCCTCATAGATTAGAACGTTCAGTGTGGTGTTCTTTAAAGTATGCCAAGCGAGCGACATATAGTTAGGTAATGTTTCTATTTGTGCGAAAATGTCTTTATTATCATGTTTTGTTATAGTTATATTATTATAAATAGTATTATACAAGTTTTAGACATTGATGCATAATTTTATTGGTTTAAACAATATTATTTTCGATATAGTATTTACAATTAGTTTAGTTTAACAAATTAGAGCATAATCAACGTTAACAAAGACCAAATATGTATTGCAGTTTAAACAAAGAACATGTTAATTATGCACCACACAATAGTGTAAACAGAATTGAGAAGAAAGCCTTAAGGCTTATACTATGTCTCGCTTCTGTAGGTCATTCAAGCTGCTCAGGCTAGTGCGCAAGTTGCGGTGACTCGAATAGATATAATCTTATAGTCGTATTGTGTAAACTATGGTATGTAAAAACAAACTGTTTTAGTCTGAAATCATTTGGTTAAAAGGAAGAAAATATAACGATATAATAAAAGGAAGCTGATACGAGAGGTGTGGTACAGGCACTGGCCAGATCGGGATTGTGTTAAGGATTGTTAGAATGTGTACTCAAAAATGTTTAGATTGACGTATATAGTTCTGGACGCTATCAAAGATAAGTTTGTACGTTTGATATGAGGCCATCTTCGATCCAAAGAGAAACAGTTGAAGAGACAATTGCCCAACGGTGGATTACTGAACAATCAGAATATTTCTTTGGGTGCTATATAATGGACAGGTGAAGAAAATGTGGAAGGGGTCATCAATTTAATCGCATTGACAATTAGGACTGTTGTCAATATTTTTTGAGAATAGATGTTCATTAAGATTGCTACAGTGCATACGTAACCTCGCGTGATTAACACAGGATTTGCGGCCACTTTCGTAGTAGAAGTCAGGAACTTGTTTTATGTTCTTATTAAGTTTGTATTTGAAAGAAGGCACGGATGGCGATGAACGAATTTCTTCCGGGAGTGCGTTCCATGTGGATATAGTTGATGGCAGAAATGAACTCGTCAACAACTGTGATTTGCATGAAATATCTCGAAGGTTATCTGCATTTCGAAAGTTATACGAAGTAGTATCGCCAACTCTTGTTGGAATCAGTGAAGTAAGATATGCTGGTGCAAGGGAGTGAAACATCTTGTAAAATAGGATAAGTTTATGTTTATGTCGCCTTTCTTTGAGTGGTTCGATTCCATTTTTAACATAATGATGGTTAGAGATACTAGTCTCTCTGGAATTTATTTGTTTAATTTATCCTCTGTTTCACGGGGATCGCAATGTGCAGTACAAGGTCTCAGTGTATTTTACGTATTAAAATTAAACCCTTATTTAGTTTTGTCTCTGTAGTATTGTATTAACATACTATAATACTTTGGAATTATTAACGAAAAAAAATGTGAGCCGAAAGTTCAAACTAAAACATAAGACGTTAATGATAATAGACCAAGATTTGACGCCTTGTGCTGTCTGGGTTGTTCTTTATCTTTGTTATACTTTCATAAGAAAATGTCTTTATACTCTCATATCAGAACTTTCAATCATTTTGATAGAAATGATATAGAAGAATGTTCCTATTGATCGAATCCATACAGATATGTAAATGTTTATTATTGAATTTCACAATGACAGAACGATGATTGACCGAGATAATTATTTAAGTTATAAACTGTCCAAAAAGTCAGTATTAGAAACACAAATATAGGAAGAAATGTTTAAATTTTAGAATAAAACATTTACACACAATTCTGACAAGCATCATTTGAATTGAAGAAGTTCACAGTTTATATAATATTCTACAATGAGAGACATAAAAAATGCAAAAATCTGTTGTTGTTTTTTTTGATAGACATTCAAATCTTTCGCATGTTATCAGTTTTCGTCATTTTACATCAATACTTTAACTGGTAGGCTTTTAAGAGCATCGGTGTTTATCGTTTAACCGACATATGGTAAATGTCCGTGAATCTTGATAAATTTCGGTCGGATTTTGTTACTTTTATAAAAGGTTTGACTTTTACGTGTGCTTTACCGATTCAATACACAATAACTTCTACGGATTGCCTAATATAATGTTTCTCATTCCTTAACCACATGAATGAAGTAGATTACATCGCCTAAGTGATGTGCAATATACCATTTATCCTTAAAAGTCAAGTTCATTCCAACCAAATATTTTATGAGAAATTAAAGAAACAAGTCCTTTATTTGAAATTACAAGCACTTGGATTTGTATACGGAAATGCATGTTCTGGAAATTACTGTCTACACCATTTGTCATTTTAATGTTTCACTCCGTGATTTACTGTTGAATACACATCATAAGACTGGTTGCAACTGGTTTCCAAACTCAAATGGACACTTAAAAAAACTATCGATTTAAAAAAATCAAAAAAAAATTCAAATTGACCATTCCATCTGCATTTGCAATATACAAGTATTCTGTATTTCGGTATGCAATTTATTTAATAAAAAAGCGTATAGTATTTTTTTACAACAACATGAATATCTTAGTTTCAAAACCTGAACCATTTCGTTCTTACATTTGGCAACAACAGCTCAACAGTATGCTCGACAGTGTATCTATTGACCTGTGTCTGTATGTTTTAACCCTTTGTGAAAACAATGATACACTTGTAAAGAGACGGTAATACTCATAGTTTTACCTTTGTCAGTTCTGTCTGTGTATGACTGTATCGTGCCTTTGAAGGGTTGGGAAAGAATTATTCGAGACCAATTGATGTCAGTGCCTCTTGTGTTAAGGCTTTTTCATAACGCTTACACTGACCCTGAATGCTGTTCCTCATTTTGTCTTTGTTTCCTTCAAAATTATCATCGGTCATAAAAACAGTTACCCAGTGCGTGTAACTTTAAATTCGGACATTTGGCAAATTACAAAAGGCATTTCAGCAATGGCAATATGTTGATAGTTGTGTAGTGTTTATCTTATACCATTGTGTGCCTACCAGTATGAGTTACCTTGTCCTTGATCCATGTCCATTTAAACATGTTCTTCATTAAATATCAGGATTCTATGCTTGTTCCTCTTGTTTCCACTGTTTTATTAAAGTAGAAAAAAAAGAAATCTAAACATTAACCACCTGTCGTGTATAATAAGACCAGACAACGGTTAATCGTTTGATATGGATGTTTACAAATGACAATTGAGACTGCTAATATTAACGTACTAAACACATGAAATCAACAATGTTTAGGAGCAGAAATGAATAGATAAAGTTCTTAATGTGTGCTTCATTTAGCCGAACAACAGTCATGTTTACATTTTTCAGATACAAGTTTGGTATCAGTAAACTTCCTATATACATTAAACAGTCAAATTATCACTTTGTACGCGAAATAACTCGGATTTCACGACCCCAAACAACATAAATCGAAAGAAAGCTCCCCTTGTTTACTAAGCATTCAACAAAATAAGTTCAAAATATGTGTTCATTATCAGAAACTTAGACCTGGTTGATTGTAAACACCTTATATTAATTAAAGTGACAAAATCGGGTGTAGGAGTACAAACAATGCGGTGGAAATGTATCAAAAAGTAGATCAAGTATATCCAGCATTCCCAGCACGTTTTTTAAATCGCAAACCATTTAGCTTCAAAACATGTAAAGATGGAAAGTAGCCAATTGTCCTAGATGGCATAACCATGCTTTGATTCACTTTTATGTAATTTTCCCTAAATATTTGGGCAGAATAATACTTCCGAATATTACCCTAGACAGAGAAGTTTTTTACCCAATGGAATCTAAATTCCATCAACGGCCTTACAGTTTCCGGATTTACGGAAAACACTTCTCCAAGAAGAAAACAAATATACCGGTTAATGTGAAGTTTAATTCTAAACTGTCAAAGACACACTTGTATAGTCGTATTTATATTCGGAATGCAAACAGGCTCTTAATTTGACCGTACTTCACAAGTGAAATATTTATGCCAGTGGTCTCATGCGGATATGACAAGAACAGACTAATCCGGCTTGTAATCCGGTAACATTTAGCTGTCTTGAAAGGAAATGAGCAACATAATAGGACGGTTGTTTTTCATTCGATGTGTAAACAGGTTTTTAACTCGGCTGCTCGTACCAAAGGCTTTGAATGATAAACAACTGCATGTCAAGCAACACTTTGTGGCCAATGTTGTCATCAGAGGGATCGTTCTACCAATACGTAAAAATGAAATCCTTTGTTTCAAAGCGGAATGCTTAGTTTTTAATAGCTATAATAATCAATGTGTTTATAAATATTGTTGATCAAAATTCGCGTAAATAACCACGACGGCTTCAGATTTCATTATTAAAACATTATGACAAAATAGACACGGGTATATTTTTTTTATATATATATATATATATATGTCAAACTCTCTTTTGTTTAAAAACTATTTAATTTACAGGGTGAAAACTACATTAAAGGAACGTCATAATAAACCTTTTAAGTCATATGCAATATGCTGCACAAAATATAAAACGTATCGTGTGATTTAATAGGCACATACATTTTTACAAGCATTTTATTCAAAGTTAATGTATTGACCAACTATCTATTCGAGAAATATCTATTTCAGAAAGTGTTCTACTCAATGAAACATAACATCAAGCATACATGTGTATATAAATACATATTTTGTCAAGGGATATGTTTCAAGTATTCACATATATGTCGACAAGTATGCACTGTCGATATAATGCACGTTTTTAATTAACAAAGTATCTAATCATTGAATAAATGATAACATCATTATGCTAATGATTATGTTCAACACTGCACTTTCCAGATAGCGGTAGTGGTGTTAGTAGTTTATACTCCGGGCCCGGCGTTAGCACATTGAAGGGTTCCAGAGTGACAGTTGGGACAGTGCGCAACCACCTCACAACTATCCAGTACTAGGTGCCTTCACTTCTGCAAGAAACTGACAACTTCTGTACATGCCAGTGCAGTGGTACAGTGCGTTCCAGATAGTTTTATGGCATCCAACATTTAAAGCAAACATTCAGAACGTATTTTATGCGTCATTATATCGTAATATTACTGCTAGCGATATGATCATGCGTGCCAGAAACAAAGGAACTCTTCCAATGCATATGTAAATTCGGTTTGTATCGCCGGCCAAAGATCGACAGGCATGATTAGCTTTCATGATTGTTTACTGATATGGCCCCTCTGAAATTTGAATGTCCTTCGATTGCATCCTTCCGGATGTCTGTCAACTATTTTTTAAAAGTACTGCTATCCTTTTATCAAAACATGATTTTAACCATTTTAGATGTGCATCCCATCGTCGCACAACGGAAAAAAATCATGTATGATCTAAGCTTATTGTGGTATCTAAGGGATTTCTTCCAAAGGAAATTGGAAATTAAATTGTAAAATTGTGAACATTGTGTGTACTCTTTGAAATTTTGGACTACCATGCAAAATAACTTGGACAGTTCAAATTCAAATTGTACTTACATCACTTGCATTACCTTTTGAGTATAATCATCCTTCATTCTTGTACAAACCATGGATTTAGGATGGCGTTCAAAATAATGTTTTATGCTTTTATGTTAAATTACGATTATAGTTATTATAGTATATTCGGATATGAAACGAGGGGAAATACTGTTGACGGGGAAAAGCCTGACAGGTATTTTTTATCAATGAGATATGTGATATGTGATATTTAGCACCCTTTTTTATATCATTAATAGGGGACTTGGACATACTTTTGAATGGAGTCTTATTAAATTAAACACATTTGACAGGTTATTCAGCGGGGGGGGGGGGGGTTATAATTGCGCTGATGTCTTACAAGTTTTCAATCAACGTTGGTAAGTGAAGTACAAGCCAAGGGGCATTACCAAAATGGGAAAGGGAATAAATAATTTCTTGTTTTACTACAAAAACTAAATGATAAACTATTATGACTTGATTAGTTGAATACGCCGTTGACCTTCTGTTATTAGAATCATAAAACCATGCATAACACTGACCGATGTCTTTGACGCACACATAAAAACCTTATTTCTTCCTTAGCAACCGCTAATAATTTAAGCGGCCTTTATTGTTTAGGCATTGCTATAAACCCGTAGGTCGGTAACGCTTATAAAGGTGAATTGTATCATTATAGGGCATAATTACTCAATTTAAAACGTTAGATTAAATGTTGATAGCGTGCGTTGACAGTGCTGCACCTAACTTCGGAATTTTCCGAGTAGCCACCATCAAATCAAGAGTGCTGCTCCAAGCGTATTTGAACTGTAAAGTCTGTAGAAAAGGGTCTGTTAAAATAAACCGATCATCCTTGAAATCGCGTGGAATAGAGCAGCTTAGTTATTTCGTCTTTGCAAAATCACATTACAATCCATAAAATGGTGACAAGTCAATGTGAAATTTATCCTGACAGTTTGATCAACGTATCTGCGTATAAATAATGTTAAATGTGTCAGTAAATACAAAGCATTTTACTTTACCACGTTTCCTGGTGACTGTAGTGTTTAATTTTCATACATAATTCTGAATTCCTAAGGTTTCGTTATGTTCAATGTTTCAGACCCTCTAGATGTTGCAATTTTAGTGCAGCAATTACTTCGTCGACATATGATGTTAACGTCGTCAGGAGATTGTTGGAAACAATAGAACACTTTTTATCAGAAGACTTGTTCACCTTTCGGAACCTATACTTTGTGATCGTCTGAAAGTGCTACCGAGATAGAACGACAAGAACAAACTGTCTCCGTATGAGATTTTCTTGTCAACATCATTTGTTTGATCGTTTTTCTTGTATAACGTTTACCATGGTTTTTCGAGTTACGTCATAATTGATTAAAAAAATTATTTATCTAATTAAGAACTTTAAACTTTCAAAATCTGATGGTAACATATTTGAGATATCTATAAACTGAGCCAAAAACGAGACTTCTGGAACCCATGAAAAAACTTCCACCAACGAGCAACACCGCCTGGAAAACACTTACATAGACCATTACTTTCTGATGGTTTGCCCATCGATTGTAAAACCGTTTTGCGGAGTGTTTCAAAAATTCATTCAATCAAACCAGCATGCGGACTGCCCCTGAAAATAATAATAATAATAATTTGGCCATGGTGTGCAACTTATTGGCAAATACTTACCGATAATTGAGCCATTGTTTATATACTAGCGTTGTGCATTCGTACAAGTTTCGGTGACAATAATTACAAGTGTCCGATATTCGCATTTATGTATAAATGTTGGGCTATTTTAAAAATAATGATATGTCACTGCATTGGTGTTTCTGCAATACTAACATTCGAAGGAGCTGCTCTTCGAAGTCTTTGAGTCAGTTTGCCATCACCGCAGATCTTTCTTTCTGTCATTTTTAAACTATGTTGTCCTGTACCTTGATGTGGTCTGCGATAATGGCTGACCGCTCTGTAAACGTTCCGTGCAGATAACGTGCAATGACGACCACAGTCATACCAAACCTCCGACTGCAAAACGATCTCTTCTCGACTTTATTTGCGGCAGACTTGCGACCACTTAGTCCGATGCAGCAATTGCTGCCAATATTGAATAAGGTTATGATTACCAAAAATTACTGCTTGGAACCTCTTTGACACTAGTGCAGACTCTAAACGATTCGGTCGCTAGTATATTGTACATGTACAAAAAATGGCTGCAACTGCTTGCGTTTTGCGAGCGCTCTGTAAAATTTAAGTGAAAGTTTTCGGAGACTCCTAATCCTCTGCGATTGTCAATAAATTTCTTCACAGAGTCAAATCGTAGTCGTAATATTGATGAGACAGGAGCCTTTGGTTTCCTTATTTGGCGACCGATCCTGTATTTATTTAATTGCCTTAATAATCATTTTCTGATGTTGGATCCATATTCATTAACGCATTGAATCTGAGTTTGAGACTTGAGGCTGAAGACCGAACATCGTATTTCAATGTAAACGCGCTGATTCACCGGTACTTAAAAAAGTAAAAGTGTTATTCAAAACAAATCTTCCAAATTGTTTTTGAAACGTTATTTGCTATTCATATAATAACAACTTTCTGTATATTTATGTACAAAGACATATATTCATATAAGCATGTTATATGGTATGCATCAATCAAAAACGTCCGGTAATTAACATGTTTTGAATTTAAATCACCGATTTGATTTTGTCCTGCAGTATATTCAAGCAACGGTATTTCTTATGAGATTGTAAATCGTCATTTGGAAATACAGACGCCTTCTGTGTATCATAGGAATCCCTTTTCAAATGAATGGAGTAAAGGAGATATGTAGTACATCTTCATGACCGGCAGAATACTGTTACCAAAGGTACCTTTATAATACTCCATATTTGAGTAAAATAGTTAAGAACGTAATAAATGTTATTCCTTTTAATTATACATATATAAAGCAACAGAATTTGCACATATCACCCCTAGAGCAAATACAATTGCTATGGTATTTACTTATAATCTGAATTCAAAATTCAAGAGCGTATTTTATGTGGGGTAAACCATACTAAATGTTCCAATTAAAAATCGTTTCAAGAGCACAGGTTTAACTTTAAACGAGTCTATTAAAAAGAAGTCTTGGTTGGGAATTCGATCAAGTATTCAAATAAAAAATGTTCTTGTTTCTCGAACTTTTGGTCATTTGGTGTAACTTTGCATTGAGACGATTCCTCATGCTTAAAATAAAACGTTTCTTTTCTGTTTTCCGCAATATAAGGAATACTATTGTCTTCTTCGTCAAAATATGGCATATTTGAAGTAGTGAATATAAGTTTCAATTTGTTGTTTCTAATGAGTCCGTGTCTAATTTGACCAGATGTCTAAACACCAAGCACGCTTATCACGTTGAATTATTTTATTATAATTGGGGTGTCTTTATGTATTGCTTCCGTGATGCTTCGCTTATATGTTCGTTACAGGGCTTAAACTGTAGTTTCGACTGTACTAGTTTCGTTGGATTTAGAAATATGGAAGCACAACAAAGTAAATTCGATACAAGCGAACTGTCTCATCAATAATTTGAAATTGAAATTCGCTCTCAGTGAGTATATATACAACTTTTGATCATACCCTTTACAAATAGTACATGTTTAAATTTGTAATAAGATGAATTTAGGTCAATAGGTTATCGAAGAACCCATCCAGATCAGTTTTTATTTATATTAAGACGAAATATCTTAGGGATTACAAAATCAAGATAATTTGTGACAGTGCTAATGAGAAATTCGTATTTCGCCATTGAAATAATTGCTAAAATATCATGCTAATAACAATGGCCCGTACTCGCGCTGTGGCATAGACATTTGAATAAAAATTGATTTTCATTGGTCCACAAACAATAACATCAACTAAACAAGATCTAATATGTAACTACCGTTCAATGGAAAAAGAAAGCATTGTTCAGGCTTTGTCCTCATATTTTGGGTTCTATTATCCTTTATAGCCTGTAATACACACATTACATTGAACTCAAATGCGTCAAATAAAATACCAGGAGTGCTAATATTAATTTGCATTTAGGCAACATCAATGTTTTATTGATGATTCGAAGACTTTTTTAAGAAAATTCATTTCATTTTGAAAGAATTGTATATGATACATACCTTCGCCAAGCACCTGAGGTAAAATAACTTTTAGGATTTTCAAATCGTGCTTGTTGTCACACCGGACCGGAGCGTATATTAATTTATAACCTACAAACAAACAGAATTTCGTTAATCATGAGCACGACCGGCGAAGCAAAGCATATTGCATATTTCATGTTTTTTGGTTTTTACCTTCTCATATTCATGATCTATAAATGGCGTATATTTGTATAAGAGTTCATTACGAAACAAGATATAGGAATAGCCTGTCATTTAGGTTGACAAGAAAGCTATAGCATATCATCTCGAATTCACAAGTAGAAAACAAAAACATACTTATGTCACGGAGCTTACGTAAATTTTAAAGATTCTTTTGGTTTAAACATATTTTATTCAACATATCTATATATCTATATATATACATATAATACACGTTAAATATAATTTAAGTATTTGCATTAATATATCGAATCGGATTGAAACGAAAACATAGCTTATAAAGTTTCTCTCCGTGAGAATTAAGTTATACGTTATGCAGAGTAATGAGAAGGTTAGACAATTTTAATTTCATGTATATATGTTGTTAATGAAAACATGCAGAATATTATCTTAAGAGAACGAAAGAAAGCGTTTGAAATAGTGTATAAAAATGATGATTTCGGTAACAAAAAGAAGAAAAGAGAACATGGATGAAAACAAAAGTAGACAGAACGAGAATATATGTAAGTTTGATGATAGTTAGATTGATGATAGTTGGGTACCTGTACCGTTTGGTAGAAAGGGTCATGTCTGGGAATATAGCATAATCAGAAGCGTTTCGAGTTTTGCAAGAAGTTCTGTAAAATTTAAGTGAAAGTTTTCGGAGACTCCTAATCCTCTGCGATTGTCAATAAATTTCTTCACAGAGTCAAATCGTAGTCGTAATATTGATGAGACAGGAGCCTTTGGTTTCCTTATTTGGCGACCGATCCTGTATTTATTTAATTGCCTTAATAATCATTTTCTGATGTTGGATCCATATTCATTAACGCATTGAATCTGAGTTTGAGACTTGAGGCTGAAGACCGAACATCGTATTTCAATGTAAACGCGCTGATTCACCGGTACTTAAAAAAGTAAAAGTGTTATTCAAAACAAATCTTCCAAATTGTTTTTGAAACGTTATTTGCTATTCATATAATAACAACTTTCTGTATATTTATGTACAAAGACATATATTCATATAAGCATGTTATATGGTATGCATCAATCAAAAACGTCCGGTAATTAACATGTTTTGAATTTAAATCACCGATTTGATTTTGTCCTGCAGTATATTCAAGCAACGGTATTTCTTATGAGATTGTAAATCGTCATTTGGAAATACAGACGCCTTCTGTGTATCATAGGAATCCCTTTTCAAATGAATGGAGTAAAGGAGATATGTAGTACATCTTCATGACCGGCAGAATACTGTTACCAAAGGTACCTTTATAATACTCCATATTTGAGTAAAATAGTTAAGAACGTAATAAATGTTATTCCTTTTAATTATACATATATAAAGCAACAGAATTTGCACATATCACCCCTAGAGCAAATACAATTGCTATGGTATTTACTTATAATCTGAATTCAAAATTCAAGAGCATATTTTATGTGGGGTAAACCATACTAAATGTTCCAATTAAAAATCGTTTCAAGAGCACAGGTTTAACTTTAAACGAGTCTATTAAAAAGAAGTCTTGGTTGGGAATTCGATCAAGTATTCAAATAAAAAATGTTCTTGTTTCTCGAACTTTTGGTAGAAAGGGTCATGTCTGGGAATATAGCATAATCAGAAGCGTTTCGAGTTTTGCAAGAAGTTATGAACAAAACTGAAGATTTTTTAGTTGTTCTCGTTGTTAAGGGTGGGATCACCGTTGAGAATGATATCAATGTCAACACGTGTGATTCTAGACATATCACGAATTAAGGTTTGTCGAATATCCGTATACAAGGGACAATGCAGGAAGAAGTGAGTGCTACTTTCAACTTCACCACGTTCGCATAGAGCAGAAATTATTATGTTTTTGCAAAAGAGGTGATAGTTAAGGGCACTACAACTAGTACGCAGTCGAGCGTGGAGTACCTGCAGGCGACGGCTACCGTTGTAATAGTATGGAGGGCAGACTGAAGATTGATTTGAAATAGATCTCTTGAAAGAAGCAATAGAAGGGCTGTCCCGCACATCCCGAGAAAGTTCATTCCATGCACGTACAGAAGAAGGAAGGAAAGAGGAAAAGTAAGAACTAGTACGTGACATAACCGTTCTTGTATTAGATGCATTGCGTAGTGGATAATTATGAGAACCATAAGTTTGGGGTGTAAGGGATGATAAATACTCAGGTACAAGGCCGTTGTCCATTTTATAGAATAGACATAGTTTGTGATTGAGTCGTCTTTCTGAAAGAGTAGGCCAGCTCAGTTCCTTGTGAAGAACGGAAATAGATATTAGCTTTGTAGCCCCACAGACGATTCTACCGGCCTCATTTTGAATCTTTTGAAGTTCATTTTTTCATAGTCTGTACAATTATCCCACACTGTATCAGCATATTCAAGAATTGAGCGAATGTATGAAAAATAGATAATTTCTAGACATTTTCTGTCCAAACGGAATTTTAGCTTTCGCATGATGCATATGCGTTTGAGGGCCTTACTTCTAATGTATTCAAAGTGCTCGTGCCATGTACAGTCACTGGAGAGGACCAAACCAAGATGTTTGTGCGAGTTAGTTTCTGAAATTTGTTGACCATACATAGTTAACTCGGGGTAGAAACAAGGTTGTCGTTTCCGGGAAAACTAAATTGACATAGTTTTTGCAGGGTTAAAGGTTACTTACCATTTATCAGCCCAAGTACTTATGCTATCAATATCCCTCTGGATTATTTCAGTGGCCCTCAGGGGCTCATCAACCAGAATGTACAGACTGGTATCGTCTGCGAATAACCTAATATTACTACCAATATTAACAACAATGTCATTTATGAATATAAGAAACAAAAGGGGACCTAGAATGGAACCTTGCGGAGCACCGGCCTCAAGTTGGGCCCAACTAGACATGGAGCCAGGGAGAACTACGCGTTGCTTACGATTATTGAGATAGTCACGGAACCATGATAGTAAGTTGCCATGGACACCTGTTTCTTGTAGCTTCACAAGCAAACCCTTGTGCCAAACTTTATCAAACGCCTTGCTAATATCAAAAAATACTGTTCGAACTTCAAGGCCATCATCTAATGCCTTGCAAAAAGTGTTGTAAAGGAAGGTAAGTTGATTAACAGTGGAGTCACCTGGCCGAAAGCCTGACTGAAACGAGGTTAGAAAGTGTATATCACGAAGATGGTTAAAAAATGATTATATACTGCCCGCTCGAACACTTTTTCCATCTATTAAGTAGGGAAATAGGACGATAGTTTACAGGAAGTGTCGGATCTCCCTTTTTGAAAACTGCACATACATTAGCATCTTTCCACTGCTTGGGAAACTGACCGGTAGAAAGAGATGTATTAAAAAGGGCACACAGCGGGCGAGCTAAACAGTACGAGCATTCTTTTAGTATTCGGTAGCTTATTCCATCAGGACCTGAGGCTTTGTTTATGGGGAGGGAGGTTAAAATGTCGGTGATATCAGTTGGTAGCAAAGTTATATTATCAAGATTATTATTACCGTAGCGATTGTTTACCGGCGGAATGACATGACCACTATCGTCTAATAAAGATTGGTTTCTAAAATGTGTATTGATCAGTTCAGCTTTATCAGCGTCATCTAGACACAGTTCTTTGTTAGTGGGATCTTGAATTGAATTGATACATGGCTTAGATTGAGGATTAAGAAATTAAAGACTTTAAAATCGTCCACCAGCCTTTAGATTGGACAGACCCAGAACAAATCTTTTCCGAAAGATTAGAATAGTAAGTTTCCTTTGCACTCCGAATGGCCAGAGTGGTTTCGTTATTCTTGTAGTGAATATCAAATGATATTAAATTGTTTCTTAGTCAATAGGTGCGTAAATTGGGGTTTACCTATTAGTTTATTAATATTTGTTTTATTATTCAGTTTTCTCAAGTTAATGCATACTTTGACAAGATGTACATGTAACGTGTTTTCTTTATTTAGGATTGTTGGGATAAAAGTGAGGTTTATGCACGTAAACTGGTTTAAACCCCCAGTAAATTTACATTTTGCTGACCGTTCCAAGGCGGTACCTAACAATCCTTGATAAACATACCTAAATTATATAGTATAAATGCATTGTGTTGTTTGTGGAGTTTTGTTCTGTTGTTCCATGTTCCTTGTTTGTGTTTTGTTTTTGTTTTCTATGTCTTTGGCGTTTACTCTGTGCCATTAAACGGTGTTTATGTTTAAACTTTTGGCTACTGAGCTTGTTTCTGTAGTTTTTCACAAAAGTATTGCATTGTAACAAATTTCACGAACGTTAACATGATTTGTATACTTATCTGCAAACCTTTTTTGAACAATGTATCTTCCATTTTTCCATTTTGGTTGGCCCTCAATTGACTTGTGTTCACACATCAACACAATAAGACTTGCTGGTTTATCCCTGAAACGAGATTGATTAACACTTTAACGAGCATGAAAGTCAGTCATAATCCCTAGATAATAAGAGAAAACTTCCCAAAGAGCTTAAATACATTTTTGCTGTTCTTTTCCAAACGTTTTTTTTTTTCTAATTGAATAACTGAGATTTACAAGCGAACATGGAGCAGAACTTCTTTGCAAAATTAATATAATTGTTCATGCACTCAAGACAATTACACTTGAAAATTCACTGCAGACGACAACTGAAATTTCGCGTTTTCAAATGAAATGACATTTGATGGGATTGAACAAAATAATAACGTGTTTAGCAATATTAACAATGATGAACTATATGCCAGGGGTGGTATTCAATATTCAACTTAAGTAAATCTTATGGTCTTACACGATTGATTTTATTCACTCTATTGGTCAGTTATAAATAACAAGTAATCGGATTAGCTACATCGTTCTTAGATCCATTTTAGATCAATATAGAATACCACCCCAGATTTAGATAAAGTTTTCTGAAAAATATTTGATTTTTGTATGCCTTGTGATATCATATAATATCAGTAACGTGCATCATTTGAAAGGGATTAAAGTGCAGATAAATAATATATATCGGGATTTAGTTAAAATAATGAACTCGGTTATAACGTACGGTTTCTACAATGACGATGTTTTTGGGTTAATTACTTTACCAATTCAGTTATAAGCCGTGTGGTACATGTACGTCCGGTATCGTTTGAACTTCATTTTAAACTATTATAACTAACATACATGTACCACCAAGCGTTTACATTACACTAACCATGGCTAAATCAAATGACTTTTTTTATGTCGGATGCCTTAAATTGAATAAGGGCAGAGTACCACATTGCCTTATTATAAGGATGAGTTATATTTGGATGCAATTTTAAAGGATTTGTTTGCCGTTCCGACATAGAAACATGAAGTCACCTTTGACGTAAAAAAACAGAAAAATGATCGTCTTTTATAGCAGTAGTAGATGTCATAAACTGTTCTTCAATATAATCCATATTTTTGTATTTACATAAATAACCTACAAGCGGATAACTAATTGTAAGTGCCTTGAATATTTGAGAGATCGTGTGATAAGTAAAACACACATGAAACATGCTAACAAGATATAATTCAGCCTTATATGCGTTTGTAGTGGTGTATAATCATTGCCGCCAATGAACAGTCACAATCAGACCGACACTGCTTTTCTGTTTAAATGCACTTCTACAGAAATGTAATTTAGAATACATACAAACAGACGTAGGCACACCACTTCAAACCTATTGGATATGTGAGCATTGTATTACAGGTTTAATCTTTGCCTAGTTATGCCAACAATAGTTTCAATGTTCTTACAGTGGCTTTAGCAAACAAGAACAACGTGTGTTTTTTTTCTTTTGTAAACGAGGCAAATTTATGTTATTATTATTGACTCAGTATTTGGAAATAAATTCGTATGCCAACTGTATCAGTATTCCGGCAGCGGAAGTGTTAAACCTTGCATCGTGGTGAATACAAGAGGTGTTTACATACTTTGGTAGCTCAGAACTTCTTATACAATAATTTGTTTCAATATTTATGCGAAAAAAACAAACAGGCTCAGTAGCAAAAAGTTTAACATAAACCCCGTTTAATGGCACAGGGTAAACGCCATCAATCCACTTTAGGAAAAATCGATAATTTGCGATGGCATCCAAGATGGCCGCAAGTAAGTCAAATGTACAGTATTCTTACAAATATGCACATGGACATTGCTAGGTTGAAAATCATTTCATGTTGTTGTCTGTTTTAAATGTAAAACACAGATCATTAAAATTCAACATGGCGTCCAAGATGCCTACCGAATGTACAAAATTGTTGTTATTTTAATCGTATTCCACCCTGGTGGTCCATTTTGTTGTAAGCGTGGATGTTTAAAATTGCCCTACGTGCACATCTGTGACAAGGAGAAAACAAAAATCGGTCTGATTGTCAACACAACTTATAAATATCAAACCGGACATTCTCATATTGCAGCAATACCCGTCCGGTATAATAATGTTAATTAAGCTAATTAAGAATATGTTCTTAATGTTAACAGACTCCCAGTAGTAGATGATAGTCATATTTTTTTTTATATATTTCTTACCTCCAAACATAACGCCTACGTTAAAATGTGAATGCTGGTAAACAATTGACATGATAGCTTGCAATGTCGATTCCATTTCTTTAAATGAAATGAAAATTAATCAATAACTGTTTATTTTTCTCACACATTTGACAATACCGTGTTTCATTTAGCTTATTTGAATTGATCATAATCAATAAAAACACTTTCCTCGGCTGGCAAATATTAATATCACCACAACCTTGAAATCGTTCCACAAACCGTTCAATTGAAGCAGCACAATATCTCAATTATGAAATAAGCCAAGCTTAAAGCAATATCTAGTGAATGTTGAAACCTCGCCAAGAGATATTAAGAACATTTGTAAGGATTGAATTATAGCACTCCTAAAGATTCGCCTCTTCATTAAACTGTCTCTTCAATCCTTCCGCTTTATGATTTAAGTAACATGTTATGTTATTATTCGGATATAAATCGAGTGAAATGTTCAGGGACCTCTATATACAAGACATGTGTGTGCATTATTGCGCGTCTTTCAAATGTCTGGCTTTCTTTGATCTTTTGATATCTTATTGAGCTAACGGGATCGAGGTTACTTCCCACTGATTGCTTGCCTTATTTAATATCTTAGTCGAAAGTTTAAATTGTTTAAAGGATAATATTTGTAGTAATTGGATAAATAGCAGTCAGTATTTAAATTGATATCCAAGTTGAAAAAATGTTATCGGAACCTTATTGCCAACTTAAATGGTCCTGTAAATTTCAATATTTTACAGTTACGACTAAGAAATGTTAATCAAATTGGGTCAAGTGAAGAACTGTCCGCACTTAACATCTATACCTTTGCTAGTATATAAGGGAAAGTTGGCGTGGAATCATGATAATATGCTTTAGTATGTCCTATGACTTACGTGTACGTATTTTACGTATACGTATCCCTATCATTTCAAATAAAACTAATGGAATGGAAATACAATGAATTAAAAATAAATTAGAAATATGAAATATCAGTGTGCATGCACGTAATGCAAAGTCTAATCTATAGGGGTTTTTTCAGAATGGTAACCGCATCATGCATATAGTTTAAAAATTACAAAACAAAATTAGAAAAACACCCCAGAATAGAATTCATGTAGATGCACGGAATCGATTCAAAATAGGGAAACGACAGCTTAGACACTTTTTCAACAATGGTGTTGGAGGTTTCATGGATGGTTTCTTACGCTTATCTTCGAATGTTTAGCAAATAGTAAACAAATGTATTTCACAATACATGAGTACATAAACGATTGTTTTTAAGTGATCGGCAAATTCCTTTCGGCAAACGATGCTTATTTGTACTGTAACAGTTAACAGGAAATAGGACAAGGATAAATGTAAAACCAAGCCCACTACAATGATTTGGCGTATAGAGTTTTGCTAGGATTATCTTAAAGCATTCCTTAAGCATTATCTGTGTCCTGTTCCTGTCTTCGTTGTAATCAGAGCAGATTTATGAAATGGGTTTTGACATAGAATTTGGGCTTATCAAATGCTGTGAATTAACCATGGCCTTAAAATAACAGACAGTTTAACGTTTTATTTGTTTTATATTTTAAGGAAAAATATAATATGTGGATGTTTTTTTACAATAGTATTAACTTTTTGTCCAGTCTCAATTCGCAATTAATGCAGTATAAACATTGGAAATAAACTATTATCAGGTCTTGGTACAGTGATTTCTATCAAAATATTGTTTCCGTCAATTTATCGTCGTGTTACCTCCGAAATAATGGCGGATCTTTCAAACCTAAAATCGCATAAGCAATAAAGAAACTGTTAGTTAACAAAATTATTATGTCGCAACTTTTGGAAAGTTAGGGAAAACAAGAGTCTCCTTATTGGTTTGCCAAAAACTTGACTTAATTATTCTGCGTTTATGTTATCGCGCATTTTGACCAAACATAAAACAAATTTGTTTTAAGCATTTAATATTTGATTATCATGTCATTTGTCTTTAAATCGTCCGGGTGTATGTCATTGTTAACAAACTGGACGTAATGATAAATATTTTGAGTTCAATGCCGATTGAAACACATCGGCATGCCTTCAAACGATCGATTGACAAGAATATGTTAGTTTTCAATTATATTCAGTTTAAAGACTTTGTCTTTCAGTCATATAACAGTATATAGAAAAGTCCTAGGTTGTCAAGTTTTGGAAAGTTGTTGTTGTTGGTTATTTGTATTCATCAAACCGAAAATGTCAAATAAGCACAAACCATCCTTTTTTTAAAGACGTGTATTGTTCCTTTAAAAACAAAGATGTAAAATGGCATCTCTGTTAATGTCTAGAAAGTTCAAGGCTTAATCATGTCAACTTAATGGGCATTATTACCACCCAAGAGTGAAGCCAAAAACATCATGCGATGTAAGAAGCTTTGCATCCGTCTGAAGTATTATTCCTTTTGAGCATATATCAAATATGCTTCTACGACCTTTCATTGGTATTTCTCAACCCGGAGCTGGTCGGTGTTCATATTGTTGCACTCTCTATCGCTGCTATACCTAGATGAGACGACTAGTTTCATTATTCGTGTACAATGTGAAATTCCAAATGGTTACCGTGCCGAAATTCGAATAATGTCTCATGTATCGCTTATTTAAGTACACTTTCCGGCATTATATTAGTTTTCTACGTTATTCAGCCTGGTCTTAAGTCAGAGGAGCCATAATGATGAAGTTCACGTGATCTATAGCAATGGACACCAGTACTAATTTCTAATATAGAATGACGTGTACCATATGAGATACTCTCTGGTTCTCGTTTTTGTACGAGGTATGGTCCACGAGGGATGGTCAAAATAACTAAGGCTAGGTTTTTACAGGGTATATTGATTTTTTGAGAGTCAATGGGAGGGACATCATATCAAGGTCTTGCTTACGGTTCTGACCTTTTGAGTATGAACTTTTAACATATCAAAGGAAAATAGTATAATAAACATTCTCAATTCTAATCCATAGATCTACAAACCAAGTTATGTAAGGCAAATCATTGCTGTCCAATGTTAAACCCCATGGTATGAAAATTAGGAATATTTACTAGGATTATTTCATAACTCTCCATATACTTTGTTTTTACACTTTCTGTCCTCTACTAAAATAACACATTTTTGCCTTGTTTAGTGTAAAATGTAAAGATTTTTTTTACGTTTTTTTAACTCGTGTGTAAAAGGTTTTACTGCTGTAGAAAACATAATGTTTTCTTGATCGTTTAACAGTTATTTCTTTACTGCATAGTGTCTCCGTCCTTGCGCATATTTGTTTTCTTCGAAGTAATTTTTAATTGAAACGATATCTTTTGCTGCACATAAAAATACGTTCCAGTTATATTTGTCTTGCACGCTATTTGTCATGTCATAGCTAAAGAAATGTGGTAACTATCTGAGATCTTGAAAAATAACTTTTTATTTACCAGTTTGTTTACTGACTAACACAATGGTTTAAAAATGTTATGAGTTTAAGTATGAGCTAATGATAAATAGATATCCTGTGATAAATGAAACACCCCGAGTGCCTGTATTAATGGCAAGGACTGATTGCGGTTATGCAAATTTAACGCAATGACAATGCCGTCTCTCTAACCTGCTGAAAATGATGTGTATGTCCTCATGATTTATTCTCAGTAATTTGTTCTGTTGTGATCATGAATTTGCTTGAAGTTTTTGGTAATCATTCGTGAGATTTGATTTGGATTTCCTTTCAGGTAGACGCGAAAACGGCATATCCTGGCTGGAATAAGTGACGGTAAAATGATTCTTAGCCAATCATGTAAAGTTCAAAAATGAACATCTACTGGTTTTGTCAACAATTGAATGTCGTTCATACTCTTATTGACCAATTTTCTCGCCAAGTTACACTTATGTCTAGCTTTTCACGACACCATAAATGCTTACATGTATTGAACCATTATCTAAGCTTCGAGAGTAAATTCCGTTACATCACAAAGCTTCGTGCTGGAAAAACCATAATGGTTTTAGTAATTTCCTTTCAAGCATCCTTTGTATTCCATAAACTACCTTGAGCTCTGTTGTTAACGTCAATAATAGCACACAGCTTTGATAGGTACTAGTTCATTATCATATTGTCAACATGTTACAGAACAACACCTTCGATGAAGTATGCCTATTGTGTATTTTTTTGCATACAAAGTTAGTTCATACAATAGATTATGAATATGTGAACAACAGCCCAAATAATATTTAAGACTATGGTTCCCAGAAGCAAAGTTATCGTGCTATGTTCGAATCGTTTCAAACAAACGAAACTTCGATATATGTATCTTATGAATCACAGACTTAAGGTATATCAACTAGATACAAATATTTATATTCATTAAATATTTTTAGATTTTTGTAAAATGTGTTCATATTCAAGAGACATGAATTGTATACTCAAATCAAGTATACTCCTGAGAAAAGTTTAAAACTTCATTTCAAGAGTGGAAATTTTTTAGCATTGTAATTGAGTTAAAATTCTCGATATTTGCACATCTCAAATGTATAGTTTCATATTCCAATATTTCAATTTCCATTTTTTTTCCACAAATTGTTATATAACTTTTATCAACAATTGCAAGACATTTGGTGACGCTAAGTTGAAACCTTCAATTTGTTTGAAGTAAATAAGAGAGAAAACACATGTTGACATGACAAACGGACAGACAGATTGACGAAGAATGTCCAGGTAGACAGGGCAAAAGTAAACATTGGACAGGCCATATTGTAGTACAACATATCCATATAAATATATCAAAATAATGAAGGCAAAATGTATGTCTGTGAATGTATATATATGTAGTCAACCACTTATCGAATATAGTTCTCTTATTCAGATTGTGTTTTTTCGGGAAGGAAATTTGAAGACATCTATTCGATTGCCTTTGATTAATTGCAATAATAAATTGAGCATTTCATGTCGCAATTTAAGGCCTCATGCTGTTTGCATTTTAAATTATACATTTTCTGCTTCGCCGAAATTTTAAATGTATTTCGAAAGAAATGGCAAAGGGCATTAATAATAAGGAGAAAATATACTGGTATTGGACTAAGAATATAAACATCCTCATAAAAAAGCTCCTCATACAAAATATATTCCAATAAATTGTACACCATGTTTTCATACCGATATACTAATAAATATCAGTCAAAACTCACTAAACTCATCAATAAGTTTTGAACTAAAATAGTCTGGCTTAAGCCAAATAATGAAACATAATTTTACGTCAATAGGCTGGAATTTTAAAAGCGAATCGGATATTTTTGTCATGTTATCAAGATAAGTAAAAATTTAAAGACGACGGCCACTCCTTTCCTAAAATAATTGCTCTAAAGGATATAATCGCTTAAGAAGGAACAAAATAAGAAACAGAATACATAATTGATGATTTATGTTTCATCTATGGTAATTAAACATGATAGTCATTTCAGAACACATCTTTAGTGAAATGACATATTGTCAAATCTTAACAAAATGTTACCTATCAAGAAGATGAAGCAGTTCAATGCAACTGAGCAAACCGTATGATATTGGTCTTAGGAAATGACGAGTTTAAAAGCATCAAAAACAATCATGTGAGTTTAGACTGTTCATTCACACTAATGGTTGGTGCAATTTGTAAACCAAATTAAACTGGTTGAAACTTTGAATCACGGTCATATTTTATCATCCTTTATGACAAGAATCTTATATCTACACTGCCAATCATAGTTTTATGTTAGTTATTGTCCATGCATATGTTCAATGTCCTCAATAGAGTACTGTTGGATGTCAACATTGGGAATTCTTTACCAATCGGATGACAGGTTATGGCAGAATTATGTCACAGTCAATATTAACATTGCATAAGCTTGGAACTGTATACTCAATGATGATTAAAACTTTGCAATGATACTAGTTTTCCGGAATATATCTTGTTCGTTTAAGCATTGAGCAACATTATGGTATAAATACCCTAATTTTATTACGTTTTGCAAATAAACACACCTAATATAATGATACTCAAAACGTAATGCTTAAAACAGAGAGTGTATAAACAAAGCAACTACAAATAAATCACATAATTCATATAATTACCTATAGCCTTCTACCCGGCTTGATGTAAAACATAACTTGAAAAAGCATCATATGTTCTCATATATGTGTGCAAGGACGTATTCAATCCGCTTTTTCTTGTCCGTGTGTAATTCAAATCAAGCGTCGACCACACTTTGACATAAACTATGAACAACAACTATTTTCTTAATAAAATGAAATATCTTTATTGACGATAAATCCTTTCTTTATATCGATTTTAAATTCCTGCCACAAGTTATAGGTCGCAATAACATAATTTCTCCCACCCCAGATAAGTAGATCCAATAATTTAACCATGCTAGAAAGTCTTATCTTGCCCACGGGCGAAGATAAAATGCCCGTATGGAACTCATTTTTAATGGTCATCACATTGTAATTACCATTGTTGAAGACTGTCGTCTGTAGCATCGTGGAAACCTTGTTTGTGGCAATGTTGAGAACGATAAACAATTATTTCTCGCTTCAAATGTCACCATAAAACAGTTTTCACGCATCTTTTATGATATAATGTTTCATTTCCCTTAGAACTATTTAAAGAGCGATCTGAGTATTAACATATTAATCTGAATCACTAAGCGCATATCCATGACAACCACGTATTATCGCATATCCATACGCATTTTTTTCACTAAGCACAAAGAAGTTCCAGCAAAAAATACTTTTTTACTTTATTCTGTTTAACTGAGCTGGGAGAAAAAGCATCTACCATAGCCGCTCGTGTAAGATAGGTTCATCCCGACCTTCGCGCAGGGTGTTTTGTGGAAACTCGGTAAACCTCGTTTCCGCAAAACACCCTACGCTCGGGTCGGAATGAATCTTACACTCTCGGCCATGGAAGATACTTATAATCTAATAATTTATTTAGGTTTCGTCAATCTACAACACATATATAGTTGATATCAGAAATAATATGCTTATCCATGATAACATTGCCACCCAGATTTGAGTTGTTGTAGACTTAACACATTAATTAAAAATAAATTGTTTCCATGTCACAAATGTTAACGTTATAAAACAATGACATGAAACGTTCACTTATCTCTTAAACCTTAAGCACGTCTGCTTCAAGGTTTCCGCTCGATGAGCATTTATAGCACACACAGTTAAAGCTAAGAAAACAATACGATTTTAGTGAGTGTTTTGAAATTAAGAAAACGTTGTAAGACGTTTTATATTCGTCTGAAGCATATGGTCTGTGGAACTCAAATAGGTTTTATGAATTCACACTGGAAAATGTTAACCCGTTTTCTCTTGATATGTGGTAATCGCTCAAGCCGATGCAATTCGATATTGATATATTCGCATATGCGTTAACTGTCAACTCTTATCGAATAATAATAAACTAATTGGTAAATCTCAAGTACTTTAGTGATTAGAGATCCCTCTCCTCTATCTGAAGACGAAGAGATATAATTCAGAGTATCTTATGTAAAAACCTTTTCAAAACTACGATGCAGCTATTGTTTGAAACTATGAACATCACACACAGTCTGCCTAAGTAAATAAAAGGTTTTAAGATTGTGTGAACTTATCAGAAATTATTATGACGAAACGTATATAAAATAAACCCTAGTATGTTTTCAGTTCTCAATCCGTCATGTTTAAGGAAGATGTGTTTGGCCGGATGTGTTCAACGACACGATAGATCGGACCAGAAACTCATTCGATTGCTATAAATGCTACAAATAGCTTTGATTTGTGTTAATTGTGTTTTTCGTTGTCTCCAGGTTGATTCTGATATGAAAAGGTAGTACTAGAAAACATAACATTAAATAAAGAAATTATTATACAATTATTTTATGAAAATTATCGTTTCAAACCAGTTAACGAAATACGTCTCACTAGAAGATTTCAGAGTAGAAGCAAGTTAAGCTATCTTCAGTTTTCATAATGAGAAATAATGAGAAACATTCTTGTCGTTTACGCAAGTGTTTTTACGACTGTTTTCTGTTTCCGTACGACGGAGGGTCCATATTGCATAGATCAACTTTTTCAAAGAAAGTTGTCTTCTTAGGCAAGTTAATGTGATGTACATTGCATCGAGGTCAAACTCGGGGCTCAATTTTATCGCATTTGCATTTAACATGACATAGCATCACCTTTCTGCTCCAAGATGTTAGACGAAAGGATCAACAAAGTAGATTGACATAAGTCCTATAAGTCCTGTCATATTCTTCTCTTTACAAGAGCAACCATTATCTTTGCGTCATCGTTAAATTTTGTTAAATTGAACAGCCTTGATTTATATTGTTTGCATTTAATTAAGCTGATAGTAAGATGCATTTTCGTATTATACGAGGGTTGTCCCAAACCATTGTGAATAATGTCACAGCTTAGATTTCTTACGTTAGACTTATATCAAATTTGCCATTAATATACAAAAATAATTTTGGATATCAAACACTAATTAAACCAGAAAATAACAAAACGATGATTACTATGTACTATTATTACTTATCGTGATTTCCGGTGGTTTATGAAGATTTATAAGTGAAATAACATTATAGTGCACTGTTTCTAAGAATATAATAACATTTTGATATTTTTCGCCATTTGTGAAACATAGCTTTTTGCTCACTTGGTGAAATATATCACGATCTTTCACTGAATCAAACAACATGATTGATGGGAGAACCGGTTTTATAACTCCATAAACAATTTAAAAAAAAAAAGAAATACGTGTGAAGATTAAACATATTTATATGGCACTGCATTGCCCGATTTCTCAAATATGTCCTCATTATTGTGATATAAGATACAATAACGAGTCATTCTTACGTTTTATGATGATATCCGTTCTTTTGCTCTAGCTCGGAAGTGTCATTGGCTCTTTTTTATACATAGCTCCTAAAAGAGCTGGAGCCACTGTTTCGCAGCCGTGAACAAGTATCTTCTTTACCTACAATATATAAATTATTATCGATACGCATACTTGTTTAAGTAATGATTTCGAGATGCAAATATATTTGCAGCTAATCGTTTGCCCTGAATTAATGTGTGCACCTGCGAATCTTTTCCATTCAGTTCATTTGTGCTATTTATATACATGCTTAACTTATCATCACCTGACGTGTCTTTTGAATTATTGTTATATTTCCAAAGTCCTCTGTAGAATTCCCAACCCGCTCTTATGCGTGAGCCTGTTGGGAACACACAAACCGCTGTACTGCATGAACCTGTTGGGAATACCTCAGCCGCTGTACTGCATGAACCTGTTGGGAATACCCCAGCCGCTGTACTGCATGAACCTGTTGGGAATACCTCAGCCGCTGTACTGCATGAACCTGTTGGGAATACCCCAGCCGCTGTACTGCATGAACCTGTTGGGAATACCCTAACCGCTGTACTGCACGAACCTGTTGGGAATACCCTAACCGCTGTACTGCACGAACCTGTTGGGAATACGTCAGCCGCTGTACTGCATGAACCTGTTGGGAATACCCCAGCCGCTGTACTGCATGAACCTGTTTGGAATACCCCAGCCGCTGTACTGGATGAACCTGCTTGGAATACCCCAGTCGCTGTACTGCATGAACCTGTTTGGAATACCCCAGCCGCTGTACTGCATGAACCTGTTTGGAATATATCCCAGCCGCTATGCTACATGAACCTGTTGGGAATACACAAGTCGCTGTACTGGATGAATCTGTTTGGAATACCCCAGCCGCTGTACAGCATGGACCTGTTTGGAATGCCCCAGCCGTTGTACAGCACGGAACTGATGGGAATACCCTAACCGATGAACTGCACGGACCTGTTGGGAATACCACAGCCGCTATACTGCATGGACATGTTGGAAATTCCCCACCTACTGTACTGCACTACTCTGCAGGGAATTGCCCACCTGCTGTATTGCATGGACCTGTTGGGAATACCCCACCCGCTGTACTTCATGGACTTGCTGGATATGCAGAATCTGCTGTACTGCACGAACCTGTTTGTAATACACCACCCGTTGTACTGCATGACCCAGTTAAGACCTTTTTGGAACACCACACACCCTGTACTGCACAGACCTCTTGGGAATACCCCAGTTCTCTGTACTGCACGCAACTGTTGGGAACACCCCAGCCGCTGTACAGCACGGACCGATTTGGAATACCACAGCCGCTATACTGCATGGATTGCCCAATCTGCTGTACTGCACGAACCTGTTTGAAATACACCACCCGTTGTACTGCATGACCCAGTTAAGACCTGTTGGGAAAACCACACACCCTGTTCTGCACAGACCTCTTGGGAATACCCCAGTTT
Organism: Mya arenaria; assembly: GCF_026914265.1. Lineage (NCBI taxonomy): Eukaryota > Metazoa > Mollusca > Bivalvia > Myida > Myidae > Mya > Mya arenaria. The sequence continues at coordinate 56,736,210 of NC_069122.1, read as the reverse complement.
GCTGTACTGCACGCTCCTGTTGGGAACACCCCCAATCGCTGTATTGCAAGCACTCTTTGGGAGCACCCCCATTCGCTGTACTGCACGCACCTGTTGGACATATTGGGGATTCCCTTACTGCTGACGAGACAGCATTTTGGTGTTTGAAAAAGTTCAATTTCTCAAAACTGTTTCCTCGGCTAACTGTAAAACTGTTTGTCGTCATGACGCAAATGTCAATTAATAACTTTAGTAATGAATGATGACACAATTAAGTCGAAGAAGAAACTTTTTGAATGGAAACTTATCACATGTTATTATTAAGAAACATTTCTAAATCATAAAAAAGACGTGCTATTTTTAAATAATTGAACAATCTTGTTGACGGAAATTACATTGCTATTTTTAAAGGTAATTCAAACACATTTTTTTTTTTTAAATTTGACGATTAATTGGACAAAATAATGAAACAATTTGTCATTAAATACAAATTAATGAGGTGATCAATACTATTTCAGTGCATTCCTTCAGCAAAACATATTATTGCCTGATTCTAACATAATTATACCAATTAAGAAGAAAAATTCAACGCTCTTTAGCAAACTTCATTTCAATGACCTAGAAGATTTATTTCGCAAGAAAACAAATTGTGAAACATAAACTACTTCACAGACAGTAAGGAGTATCGGTTGAGTTTGTAGCTAAAAGTACTTCCAAGAGAGAAAGATGTATTAAAATAAGATAAAATGGGATTTCACAATTTAGAGAGTTTTTTAGTACGTGTAAAAACAAAGGCAGACGCATGACTTAAACACGACTCGTGTTGTTGTTTTCAAATCCTGATCCATATTAAGAGACTGAAAGTGTTCGCGTGAAGAGATGTTTAATTATAATTAATAACATGCTCTTTAAAAAGAAAAAAAAATAGTATTTTTAATCTGTAACACAGTTATGTTTCAATAAATACGCTGCAAATAGAAATGAAAAATATTATATAAAAAACTTTATTTCGACCGATTTAAGCTAAAAAAACATAAAGCAGTGAAAACAATGAACTAGTACAGCATGAAAGTATATACGACAAAAAGGATTTACATTAACATACAATGCCATGGTTTACCAGATAGACTCGAATCATACACTTGTATTATAATTTGAACTGATAATTTTTGCGTCGACTTTAAACAACTAGAACTAGAAAAATAATATCCCTATTTATTATTGCATAAACTGCCCATTCCGTTCGGAATATGTAATATTTTTGCCATTGACCGTACTTCAAGTTGGTTATTGTTCGTCGCCTTTTAATTTGCAATTGATGAGCATGTGATGTAAGAAAAGTATTATGGCGAAATTATAACAGTTTATTCGTTAATACAATAATTTTATTCCGTGATTTATATATTACAAAAACGTACCACATTAATTTTCTTGCCGAAAGCGGTTGATTTTAATTTAGATTTAAGTTTGCTGTCTGTCACTGCAAAGTTCCTTATTGTGTTGAGGAACTTTATCAATCAAAACGAAACTGTTGTTGCGATACCCTTGTCTCTGAATCTGATTTCGATTTACGTTTGTAATAAGCTTTCCGGTCATTTTCAGAGTTTTATCTGTGAAATGGAAATAACATTTACCTGTTTCAGACGCATCAAATTTTTACATCAGTGCACACATGGCTGAGATTCCATCTCAACGACGGCATATATTAAATATTGTTGCGCTCGCATACAATTTGATGAAGTTTACTAAAAACTACAAATAACTGTCCTTTTATGCACTTATATGCACATTATAAACAATGAGCGTTAATTTAGTTTTCTGCGTGAGGAATTTTGCAATGCGTATACGTTAATTTACAACAGTATCCTACTCAAATGAGAAGCCTGTTTTATTGATACTGAATGATTCTTGTTTAAAGTATGTTGTTTCTTATTTTGTACTTTAAAGCAAAGAAGGAGTGACACAAATCTTGGTCCACAGTCTAGACACGTCTGTTAAGTCTTATCAACTGGCAGAAGTTTTGTCGTGATAATCAATGCTTTTCTTGAAATAGAAAATTAGGACAAAGGCTTTGCCATGAACAGCAAATGTTAATCAGCGATAACTTTTATGAAAATTGAAAAAAACTAACAAACGCCTCAAAACATGTTGCAAATTCGCTTATGTTCTTTATAACTATATCTTCATAATAGCCGCATGAGTCACTACCCTTAGATGCAGTGAATAGTTCAGTTCATAAAGAATAGAAAACCTTCTATATCATCATGATGAACTCCAGCAGCTATTCATGTATTATCCTAACAGTCTTTGCTGTTAATAATATTTTAGTGGGAGCATACAATTGTATATTTGCCCTAGCATATATCATTACAGTTTTAAACTTGGGAGTAATTGTTTTGATGGATCATATTTTTGATATTAACAATAGTAGTAGTTATTTGATATTATTTTAATTGATAAATGGATTTTCTTGAAAATGTTTTTTTTTTGCTGTTTACTCCATTTTAAATTATATTATTATTATTATTATTATTATTATTATTATTATTATTATTATTATTATTATTATTATTTTATCTATTATAGTTATTATATTATTATTATCGTTTTTTATTATTATTATATTATTATTATTATTATTATTTTTATTATTATTATTATTATTATTATTATTATTATTATTATTATTATTATTATTATTATTATTTCATTTATCATAGTTATCATATTATTATTATTATTATCATTATTATTATTTAATTAATTATATTTTTTATATTATTATTACTATAATTATTATTATTATAATCATTATTATTATTATTATTATTATTATTATTATTATTATTATTTTTATTATTATTATTATTATTATTATTATTATTATTATTATTATTATTATTATTATTATTATTATTTGCAAACAGATGGCGTCACATACATAAGTGATTACTTAACGTATATTTTTTTCGTTGCATACAGCATGTGACCAAATAAGGAAGTCTCCGATTTGAATCCAATTTCAAAAGCGTTCTTTACCAGTTAAAATAGAGGAAAATCATCGAGAATGCAAATCTGATATTCAACATTCGGTTCTTTGTCGAGTCTTTTCTTTTTGTAGTAGTTTCATTACAAATACAAGAGTAGATATTTCGGCAAATACAATAAAAAGGTCAAAACAACATTTAAAATAAAATTCGCAGAACTCTCATACGTTATGTTCAGAAGCTGCCCCTGATCTATTTTAGCAGATATTTTCCTGTTCAAATTGTTAAGCTAAGATATAACTGTTGGATAGTTCCCATATTCCTGGCATTATTTTAAAACCGGTGCTCTTCAACGTTGCAAAGTTGAACGTAAATTTTTCTATTTTACCGGGAGAAGAAATATTGTTTTTGATTCATGGTAAAATTACCTTTGAATTAACAAGGTGACATATTTGGATTTAGACCGCTCTCTATAATCACTTACTTTGTTAGCAAAACAAACAACACCACAAATTATTATTGGATTAAATGACAATAGTTATCTGAAAGACGCTGATGCACTTTTAAATTTGAAAACATCTTAATTGCATTTTATAAATTGATGCAGTAAAGGTTTGTCCCAACTTAAGGAATTGTGCATTACTGTTTTAGATTAAATGTTAAAAAACTTTTCGCTCTTGGGAAATTAAAATGTTTTGATTGAAATGTTATCGAGATACAGTACAATTACTGATGTTGTGCTTTTTCAATTGAAGTTTCCTGTATAATATTAATTCGTTTAAATACAATCCATATCAATCTGTTTTGTTGTGATTTTTTTTCATTTTATCAGTAGATAAATATAAGAAATCAAAGAAAGACTTAAATGCTTACTTTCTTACAATTTCTCTGAGCCCCTTGAATACAGTTCTACATTACATAACGAGTCCTGTCAGATCAGATATTTCACCATTTTCTGAAATAGGTTCTGATACTTTTTTTGAATCAAACATATTCAATTTAAGTAGACTGAAACTAAGATAGAATTTAAAATAATGTCAAATAAATAATGTTTTACTGGAAAAGGTGCCATTGCAACTAAATTTCTTGTCAAGTTTCAAGATCGAATTTATAGAGCCCCATATGCCTTTACATCAATTATACACAGCGTGGATGTTTTATACACAAACAACATACATTAGGTGTAAGGTCCAATAGCATATGAATATCTGGATAAGAATACAATTTATTTATTGCTTCTCATATCCGCATAAAAACAAATACTTCTCATTTTTTTTTAATTTTCCAAAGCAAAATCTGAACAAATATATTGATGACAACGAATTACGTATGATTTTGATGTATTACAAGAAACTCGTCTGTTTTTCGTTTTGGTTGAAAAGGGTTCATAACCTGACGTTTCATCAAGTAATACTGCAACAAACAAGCAATTACATCATCAACAGTTGTATTAAACCACACAAATCATTTTACCTTAATATCATTTGCATGCAATTTGACTTTTATCCAACAATATGTGTTATATGTACAGTTTTATATTGGCATAACTTGCTTAGTGCAAGTACATTACATTATTTATTCCTTCAGGAATCATGTTCATTACGGCGTGATATAAGACTCTAGTCGGTTATTTTTACTGCAATAGAAATGCCTAATATGCACATGTTCTTACGCAGCTTTAAGTGGAGTGTTTATTATCCCATACTTCTGTAGTGCAGTCCTTTTGTGAGAGAGTTTTATTTACTATTTCATATCATTTATATAAATTGATATATACAAGTATAGAAAGCGACATTGTAGTTGTATCAAACGAATATTTATTGTAGATTTTCGAACAAAACACATACGGACTGATTTAAATATAAAACTATTTATAGATTTTTTATTAACGATTACGTCAAATTAATTTAAACCTTTCAATACATGCTTAAAACATTAAGTCAAAATTTTGTTGAGTAATACATTCCGTTTCTTCTAAAACGGTGTTTTCGTATACAAATTGGTGTAAAGTGTACTAGAAGCCATAACTCCTATGATACGAATAAAGTACGGGTCACGTGTAGATGACGTTTTGCAAACACTCTATTTTCGTTTCTGCTCATTTCATTGACACAAGAAATTCTTGAATTTAAATCAGGCCCGATTATTCCTTTGACCGGTAATCAAGCTGATTCAAGGGAAGTAATCGGTTCGTTCATAATACAAATTAGTTTAAATAACGAACATTTCTTTAAGCTGAGCATTGTAGATACATAAAGGTATTCTTTAAAGACGCACTGAAAAGATTTGTTTTATTCATACATGCATAATGTAACGAAGTTTCTAAAATGTTAAAGCCAGCAAAAGCTTCAATACACATTCCGGGCAATGTAACAACAAGCTGTTAAAAAATAATGAAACATTAAAATGGTTGGACTGCACTGTTTATCTAGAGTTCTTCATTGACAAATGCAAATTAAATTTGACAATGCTGGTTTTAAAATACTGTTCCGTATTATCAAATGACAGAAAGACTGTAAATATCAATTCATTAAATTTCGAAACCTGTTATTTTGATTTGCCAAATTATCTTTGTCTATAAGGATATGTTTGGAAAACACAACACAATTAAACTAAATGTAGTTTTGAATAACAAACGTCATATCCCTAAATATAAAATAACATCCAAGTTTATTAAGAAAACGCATGTAATGGTATTATTATCAATCTTATTCAAAACGTCTTTCAGCCGATGCTTTTCAAGACCTCAAGACAACATTTCTTCTCATGACACAGGAATATAGATCTTGGTTATTTTGCAATTGATGAATTCACTACGTTAGAAAAGATTTATTGCACAACAATTACAATGCATGCACTTTATTTTATTATTTTGGTATTTTGATCGATATGAATTCCCAAAACGAATGTCTTCCCCTTATCTCTTAACTTTTATTTAAGCCGTTATAGCGGCTTGTGGCAGTGTCTTCTATGGCAGTTACTAAGCTGTGTTCATGAAAAAGAGACTGCTCTCTATTACGCCTACGTAGCGTGGTAGATATATAGGAATCATATTGTCCAATGACGTCGTCATACGCGTCCGAGGCGCCGTCTGAGGTTAAACAGGTTCATTTTTACCATTCAATTTCAATATTTCTTGTTAAAAAATGTGTAGAGAAATAATACTTCAACCGATTACCCCCGACAACTCATTCTCATTGTCCGCTTGCTAACTTGAATATTTCTTATATAATTGCCCAAAAAATTGTCACGGTGTGTATTTGCATTCTATCGCGTATTAGTTCAATCAACAGCTATATCGCAATGTTAACCATAAAGTAATGGCTAATTTATTGTCAAATGTGAGCCAATTACTAAATTTGGTATTATACGGAAATCGATCAACAGCCAGCTTGTCTGCTCTGTAACATTAACACGTATTATCCAATTTTTATATAGATGTGTACAGCTTTTGCTAAGATACAGCATGTATCTGTCAAACTAACATTTTTTCCTAAACTTTTATCAAAACGTTGTTATGGGCGTGTTTGTAGTAATTAATATGAACTAAGGCGCTGCCTCTACGGGCTTTGAGTGTTATTGCCGGAATCGTAGTTTTTTTTATGAAACACGTGTACTACAATACATCGCGGCCGGCATATTTGGCCTCTCGGGCCATCAAGAACAACTAGCTGTTTTATATAGACAAGTCGAAAAACTTTTCAGTACATGTTCTTTAAAATTAAGTACAGAGCCTTAATTTATAAATATCCATATGGCAAGGACGAAGGCTTTTTTGAATGTGCTTTTCAGCTGTTTAATTATTTTGATATCGGGTCTACACTCCAGTTACCAGAAAACCATTTTTTGAAGAAATAAAAGATACAGACCATTATTTGTCCATGATTTAATGAATACTAGTATGATAATACAGGCATATCTCCCGTGTTCGCCATCTTCCTTGCCACATACTTTGCATGATCTCTCAGTATTTTGATTAGTAATTAAGACCATAGTGAAAGAAATCGGCTAAGTAGTGTGAAGGAAATCGTTCCTATTACCAGATGTAAATCCTTATAAGTATTGGTCTTTCACACCTTCCATAAAGCCAGCAGTAAGTATTTCACAGTTTATTTATGAGTCCTTAATTTACCTAGATACACTTTTTACATACATTTATAAACTAAAGCTATAAAATATGAGATCAATATGCACATGGCCATTGTAAATGAGTAATGTGATATTCATACAGTTATTGCAGTAGACAAATTATTAATTATTATAAACAAGAAATAGGTAGCATATAATTATAATGAGGATAAAACATGAGCATTCAGCTGATACTGAAACATTTTTAAAAAAGTAAAATATTAGTATATGGTCACCTTAGTGCAAGAACTCAATATCTGCTTCTATATCTATATGCAGTTATTGAGTTATTGCACAAAGGTGATTTATTATATTCTTATAACAATACCATTCAATACTCATATTTGAAGATTTAACTTCAACACAATCCATTTCATAAAATATGTCGATTTAACTTGCAACATCAGTAAAACATTCCTTTGACCAAATGCATGAGTATAATCCCTGATTAACAGTAAATAAAACAATTATTTTTAATATCACATGTCAAAAGCATTATCACACTTGAAAAAAACTATATACTTTACACAGAAAAAACTAAAACTAAAATAATAGTTAAGGAAAAATATGAATGCAATAAATTGCCCATTGAGGTCAAACATAAGAAGATTACTCAACTTTTATTAAAACTTCATATTTTTCAAACCAAAAGATTTAAGGGGTTTACTTCCATTTTCAAAAACTAGTAACTAGTATATTTTTTAAAGCACATTTCAGTATCTGCAATATATTTCCATCACATAAGTGTTTTGTTTATAGTTAGTATAATTGTAGAATAAGTCTGTAATTAAAAAATAAATATATAAAAAAAGAACAGAAAAAAAATGCATGGATTTTTTTTAATTGAAAATGAAAACAAAAGTTAGCCTTACAATTTTCAACAAAAATGTTTTATCATTTGAATGTGGAGGGCAACATAAGGGAATGAATAAGTTAATGCTAAAATATATTTAAGGCTTATACTAAGAATAACTGATAATCTATTGAAAAATAATGGATTGAAAGTAACTACATGGTCTTAATTAAGCAGTGTGATGTACATGTTTGTCAAGTTTAGAAGTTGTTAATAAGTTTCCTGTTTGTACATGAACTAAAGCAAGTACTTTTTGCTTTTGATTGTTTTCCTTCAAAGCATTGATATATAATAAAGAAAAAACCACTAATTTGAGGTTGTCATTTCTGCACACACTTGTTTATGGAGGAAAATATCAAAATGCCATAAAAGTTTTGCTGTTACTTAAAGCTGCACTCTCACAGATATACTGTTTTGACAACTTTTTTTATTCTTTGTCTTGGAATTAGATTTTTGTTTGGTAAATATCTGCTAACCAGTGATGAAAGACTGCTGACAAAAGATCAGATCGGAGATTGTCATGTTTCCATTCCAAATTTAATGTTTTATGACTTAAATCGTTACTAACGGTTTAATAAAAATCCATAAAACATCGTTTTTGTGACGGAAATATGAAAAGCTGCGATCTGATCTTTTGTCAGAAGTCTTTCATCATTGGTTTGCAGATATTTATGCAAAAACTTGTTCGTTCAAAGACAAAAAATAAAAAAGTTGTCAAAACGTTAATCTGTAAGAGTGCAGCTTTAACATCAGATATCACAATAAATGGGAAAAAACAGGTATCACACTTGTCAGAAAATAAATTACATAAAAAGCTGTTTAATTTCTGACGAAAATAGGATAGAAACTCTATCGCTAAACTATGACAAAAACAGTGCTATTACTTTGATATAAAGTCTTCTTGATGTTTTTGTTCTGAGTAATATCACAAAATATGACATAATATAAATATTGCATGGCTTCCAGTGTGACAGAACAGTATATACCCGAATGTTGACAATATGTACTGTCACACTGGAAGCCATGCAATATTTATTTTATTATACCGAACACAGTTACATTTATATACATATATAAGATATTTTACCATAACGCAACTTTCAAGTTTAATCAATTCATTCTGTTATTATTGTTTGTTTACATTAACTGTCATTTTTTTGAAAATGTCGTTTAGAAATAAGGCAAACACCGGTTTTAACCAGATTCACAATACATTTTAATACATGTAAGCAATTTTCATAGTTCCACAGACATTTTTCCAATTTTTACACTGAAAACTATCAGTTTTTGCAATACAGTGTCAAATTATGTTAAGCTCTATGCCACCTGTTTCTTCTCTTTCATTCAACTTTAATAAACTATTGATACTTGAACACAAGCACTCTTTTTTCTGTATTCACATCCGGATCTTGGTCAACGGGGGGCAGATAACTGTGGTCTTGAGCCTATTGGATCAACATTTTTTCAGAAACATACTTCAAAACTCCTTAGTTCAGCTTCAGGCTATAAGCAGGCTATATGCAACACATACTGAAAGTTTAACAATGATATATTAACACTAAATGAATGAGACAAGTATTAGCACCTGTGGTATTTTCATAAAAAAGCAGAAACAGCCATTTCCCTCAAATGGTAAGCCGCAAACCTTTGAAGAGCCATTATTTCCTTATGCATTGGAATAATTTGACCAAGTAAAGTTTTCCTTGTAGCTTTCAATAGTGTCTATAGAACAGACTACAAAAAAAGGCCTGCCTACTCTTTTAAGATTTTTTTTCTAAGCAAAATAAGGTTTTTCCACTTCATCGGCTTAGTGTTTTATATAAAAAAAAGACAAAGAGCCAAACTGAAATGCTTCAACTTGTCAAAATTTTGCGTTTCTGGTCCACTTATATACAAAGGTAACAGAACTGTTCAGTTTAACAAAAGAAATTTAGTGATTATGTGTTTATAGACAGTCTAAACACCACTATATGCCAAATTGTATGCTTCTGGGACAAATGGCGCAACAAAGGAAATGGCAAAAACCCCACCAAAACTGAAAGATTCATGACAACTGCTAGTGTTTTCATGTATGAGGTGGCTACATAATGTAGAAAATGCAGAGATAGCATTATTATGCCCTTTTTTTAAAAAAAATACAGTATCTGTTTTGAAGGCTAGATTTGGCATTATTAATTCAGAGTACAGCACTTCACCATTGTCTATAAGTTGCTTATTTACACCTGATTTGCTATAAATCTCACTCTTTAAAATCATTTACACATAAACAAGTACTACAGAAATGACTAACATCTTCATTCTTCTGAAATATTGGATTCAGAGCTACATCTCCTTGATTCAGATTGCAGGACTACCGCCGGGGGAAAAGCCGCAGCTAACTGGAGCTTATTGGAACATCATGATCTGCAAGCAAGACACAAAAGCAATGTTTTACACTAATAAAACTATCTGCCACTACTGTTAAACTTTGAAAAAGGCAAGTAAACACTCATTTGAGGCATACACAATATTTTATGAATCATAAATGTAATAAATATGCAGAAAAGTTCATGAATTAAAGGATTTTCGGGACAATTTTATGAAATATATAGTCTTTTGGACATTTTGCAATCAGTTATTAACAACTCATAGGTTAATCTCATCTTATTGAGTACCCAGATGCATTTTGAAAGCATTAAAACCAGACCTGCTTAGAATTTCTTCTTACTTGGAGACGGTATTCCTTTCTCGGAAATCCTTGCCGAGAACCGGTATGGAAAACCACACGAGACCACATTTTATGAAAGCGGCTCACTTTTTTATTTCTTTTGCCTTGAGAAATGGCAAGTTTTTAAATGTATAAACTGAATAAATGAATGAATATATATGAATTAATTAATGAATTAATAAAAGGTGCATTATTTCTTTAAAATAGGGATCTCATTGTGTTGCTGTGATTGTTGAAGTAGATGTTTTCTAGTCCATAAGCTGAAAATCATATGCACACTAATGCACCAGTCAATTGTAACCACGACCCCCTCAGGTCTGGGGGTATACCGGGGAAAAGGGCCGTGTTTTTACTTTCCATGTGGCCCCGCAGGGCCGGGTCCCGCGGAGATAGGGCCTTATATAGAATCTCTGGGGTGCAGGGGCATTTGGCCGGGATTTAACCATTAGTTTGTCCCCGCAGGCCGGGATTTTACCCGGGGTTGGCTGGACCAAAAGTCAAGTCCCGGCTATTCTCCGGACCTGGGGGAGGGGCGTGGTAACCATTGACTGGTGCATGAAGAAAACATCATGCTTAAAAGAGCAAACAAAATCTGCGAATAGATGCACAATACAGACCAAAGACTAATACAAGTCAGCAGTTTCATTAGAAAATAATATTATTTATAATTATCAAAGCCGTACCAGAAATGATTGACAAACAACATGAAAGAAATTCATTAGGAATGGAACAAACAGTATCAATGGTCTTATATGACCAAACCTACTCACTTTATACTTCAGTTTGGATACGATTTTCCATTATAAGATCTTGAAGTGCTAACAAAATTAACAAATTTTAGCATGTCGGCATGTTGGCATACACCAAGTATAGCTCGGCCGAGTGGCGGGCGGGCTGTCTGGCTGGTTCATCATGGTTTCCTCCCGGGTCTGTTTAAAATAAAAAGAAAGGAAAAATTAATAACCGCACAACACCTACTCAAACATACAATCATTGACACCCTTATAGCCTATACAACATACTCAATCAACACATTTCTGGCATACCAGTTTAAATTGATGGGATTCAATATCTATTTGAGAGGTGGCTTTAATTTCAAACAGTAAAAAAATATATCAATATGTTTGAAACAGTGAAAGACTGTTTTTATTGTTTATTAATGTCTATAAATCACCACAAAGCATATATAATAAAAATGTTTTGAATTTTGCTATGCCTATGCTTTAGTATATTAGAGCTGGCATTGTAAATGTCTTGTTAATTTTAAATGAACAATATTGCTTTTTTAGTAATTTATATAGACTGAGTTTTAAGAACAAATTGAGAAGAAAATATTTCTCTACCATATTCTTTCTCAAGTCAAAACAGCTGTTAGGAAGAGTAAATTGCACACCTACAAGAATGTTAAAAACTTCTGAAAAATATTGCAAAAACCGCCACTGTTTTTGTGCTGAACTGATGACCCCGCATTTCTGATTATATGCAAGGAGAAAAAAGGTTTTATTAACATTGCTTGTCGGAGGGGAACCGAACCCACCCCATTTACATAATTAATAACTTAAATGTCAGTTTTTTACTTTGTAGGAAAGTGTTTGTCTTGCATGCTTATACATGCCTTTAGCTGAATAATTTTGAAAAAAGGTTAACTTAAAGAAATTCTGTGCGGAAATATGTGCCAGTTTAAGCACGACATGTCAATACATTTCATCTCGCCTAAAGGTATCCTTCTGAAAACCTTTGTAAAAAAATCACCAGTAAGACACTGTTGCTCTAGTGTTATCATGTGTTATCATGTAATTCTGCCAAAAAGAAACACTGCCTTTTATGCTGAAACCACCCCTGGGTTCATAATCTATAATACTCACATTATAATGCTTGTTGAAACCATGTCAAACAAGCCAAATTTGATGGTTGTCGGGAGGTGATTAAACACAACACCGCAGCCGGAACTCTACTAGTAGCTCTGAGTAGCTATATACAGTAGAATTCCGGCTGCGGTTTGGTGTTTAATCACCTCACTGGGCATAATTACACTCAGGTTATCCACAGTCGTGGCAGCAGTAAAAGAACAGAAGTGCCTACATGTCGGCCTTAACGGTTAAAGGGATTGTGTCACAGATCTGTACTGTACAGTAAGCACCAAAAAAGTTTTTTTCTGTAACGAATCTCAGGACACCGACTAGCTAATCACGCATAAGGAATGAATTCTACCTGGTAATCTTTTTTTAATGGAACAATATGAAATTCATCTCCTGAACTTAAATAAATTGTAAACTATGTGATACTTCAGTAAGTAAGTTTATATGCATTGTACATATTGATGGCAAATTTATGATATTTTTCGACAATTTTCATTTTGTTCGCTATTTTATCATCTTTGAGACAGCCCCTTTAATGGGCGGACTAGTCTGTGTGAGTTGAAACCAGCTGCCCATTTAACTCAGTTGGCAAGAGCGCCGTGCTAGTGTTCATGCGGTCGTGAGTCTGAGCCCCACACCAGGCTCACTTTTCTTCTCAGGTTTACCATAAGCATGCACAATGATTTTTAATGAAAAAGGAATTGGGTTTTTTTAGATTTAGTTTTCACTTCTTAAGTTTTAACATTTTTATTTAATACTTGTTGACTTTTAACCACTTAAGTTAGCAGATTTATTCCTGCTAACCGAAACGTCCTTATATATCATATGGGCAACTCAAAATATATGAACTCTTAAGTGCTCAAAAACTTAGTGTTAAATGTACCAAATTGGGATTGCTTTTTTCATAATACAATATGTTTACAAATGTGTTCTCAACCAGGGATTTACTTATTGATTTCTTACAAGATACTTTTGATTCGCGACTCTACAAAGCATGTGTCTTATCGAGTTAAGAATGTAGAACATTTTCACACAAATGACAGGGGTTAATGCGCATCTTTCAATTGTTGTATACTCCCTCGGGCAAATTCCCCGATAGAGGTGAATAGGTCGAGGTTAAACAACACGGAAATTTTAAAGACAAATAAAATGATGCTAAAAGCAAATTATAAATACATTTATATACAAGGATGTAGTGTAGTTGATTATGTTTTATGTTAAACATTTTTGTTTGAAGTTTTATGTTTATCAGTATTGAAATTGAAGATCCAAATATAATGTCAAATCATTGCGAGGTGATTCTTCCATAGCTTTGTTATAAAGAATATGTTTATTTAACGAATACTCTGTAGCTGGTATGGCTGTTATGGAGTTAATGGCTCATATTACAATTTGCTACTTCGAAGATAGATACTAGTGTCTAACCCTAGAGTCTGTGGTACGGAAAAATATAGTATTTTATAACAATGTTGCATACGTGTTATTCAATAAGAGCTCTATGTGTATGATATATTCTACCTATCTCCAGCAAACATGTGTGTTAGGCAAAGGTAGAAGAAAAAAACAATTGATAGTAAGATATGATAGATATGAAGGACTCAAAGCCAGAAAGGGTATATTTATACTATCGTATAGGGTATGAATTTTGGGTTCCGGACACAAAGGCGCAAGTCTGATATGTATTGCTGAACGTGTTCCCAATAACAAGAGATAACTCAGTTTATTTATTTTTATGTTTAATTTCACTTGTTTAAACTCGCATATCTGTGTCCGAGTCACAACCTTAACAATGCTTCTTAATTAGACACTTATTTCATTTTAGTCAAATGTTTTTGATTTTGGTTTATACAAACCCAAGAAAGGGAGTGCAGTAAATAAAAGTTGGTATCTGTCACAATATTGATGGTTATGGTACATATATTGTACAACGAGAGTGAGCCCAGATTGCATTCATAACATAATCTGTGCATACACGAACGTTTGAAAAATGTGCATAAAGATTCTGGTATAAACAGTGACTTACGTGATTGTTAATATCTTCATAAAATTCTAAAACAAACACACGACTAATATGTTGATTTTGTTAAAAATCTATTCTAGACTCTTGACAAAGCATGTTTTACCCTTCACATACGGCGATATCGTTCAACTGTGTTACATAACACTCAATCAGTATCTTCCATCTACTTGGTGGTCTGTGTATTGTTTCCCAATCTTTAGCCAATGAAAAATATCAGTTTACTAAAATATCTAATAATATTATATATTTTTAATGATAATACCTAATGGGCTTAATTCTGTAAAGCATCTTCTGTAGTTAGCCTGCATGTTGCCCGTATCACTATCTGTAGACCAAGTCCAATTGTCAATGCAATTAATCTCAGTTTTTTCTGTTAGTGAAAGGAAAACACGTGTCATCTAAAATGATTGTAAAGCGACACTTAAGCAGAATAAGAGGATAATCTAAGACGGCATTGCGGCGTACGTGTTTGATATAATATGTGATATTTGACTAATCCGATTGCACGCGGATAATTCTTCATCCCGTACATGCCTTTTCCAGGAGGCATAGCTATGACACTATAATCATTTAACCAAAACAAATTGAATTGGTGGTTTTTGTAATGCATGTCGACCAGTGATAAACTGCTATCTACGAATTCGATAGGACAGAATAACACTATCTGTCATGTGTTTCCGTGCCGGATAGAAAAATCCGACCTGAGGGCACCTGCGTTGCCAGGTAACGAGGCTTGCCGAGTTACCGGCCACGCAGCGTGCCCGAGGGTCGGATTTTTCTATCCGGAACGGAAGCACATGATTGATTTTTTTTCTAGCACACCTTAAATTGCATTTTTTGTGAAAAAATACATAGAAAAACGCATTTTTATATTTTCACTAAAAAGCGCGTGCGATGATGTTTACTGACGTCATGACGCGCAGTAATTTTTATTCACTGCATACGTCAAGAAGTTCCTTCAGTATCACGTCTATTAAGGGTTATTTTGTTTTGTTTTGAAGGTATGTTTTTATAAAGTTAATGTTAATGGAACTCATCTATTGAAATCTCATACGTATGGTCACATAGAGTGTAAAATAAAAGAAATGAAAAGTATAACGTCACAGCGCGTGACTCATCTGGAATGGGGGGATGCCAGATGGAGTTTTCCAGCATGGCTGAATTCACCGGAAATGCCTATCTGGTGTGCTAGAAAACAATAATATGACACAATCGAAAAACAACCGATAGAGGTGATTTATGAATGGCATATACTTTCCTAATACGAGAAATTGGTTTCCGCAAACTGTGGAAAAAGCTATTAATAGAAGCTACAATTCAGAAAACCTCACAGGACGGAATAAGGAAGTCGCAAAATTGTCAATTTGAACGGTGGAACATATCATCCTAAGGGTGATATTGATAGGAAATTAAAATACTCCAGAGTATATTAAGTTCGCGAGTGTTTAATTTTCGCATTTCTTCGCGATTTGGTTTATTTTTTATTTTAAAACGTTGCAAAATATTAAAATTCTCATTAAATGTCGATCAATAAGTTATGGCTCTGCCAATATTAAACCTCGCTTATTTTGTCAAAACTAAAACAGTTGTAATTTCTTCGCATTCCTATTTATGTAAATGTTCGCCCACTGATATGATCTAACAAGACAAACACTTTGTATGTGCAATATTTCCGGATGCAGTGTGGGCATATGGTATCCTCCATCCCCGTTTTATTGCGGAGGACTTCGGTAGCATATTGAAATAAAAATTAAACAGAAAACAGGTGACCGAGATATTTATGAAATCAAACACGTCATAAATAAAAAAAATTTATATTTTCTATGATTCCTTAAGATAAAATATTGCCCCGTACTTTGTCAAATGTTCTGAAACTATTCGTTTCGCACTCGGTATTGTGTCTCGAAATTATAATGCTACTTTAATCGATAGTTCGGTGCGTTGATATATGTGTATATATTGTGTTTCAAAACATTGTGTCTCAAGAAAATAGGTAATATGCATTTTCTACCCTCAAGAATAACTTTGTGCTTCTAGAAATAAAAACCCCTTGGTCAATGTTTTGTTATAGGGGAACTTAATAGACATCAGTATATTGATAATGACGATCAGCTGTCAGATTGAGTTTATATTTCACCACGTGTATCTAGAGATCGCTTACTAGATACATATGGTAAACACCTTATCGAACTCTGCTATTTAACGTCTTATGTTATTGGTAATGATCGACTACGCAGAGACCTCGGCGTGGAAGAATGAACATTCCTTTAATAAATTGATCGAGCGTTTTGGGATATTTACTTTTAGAATAACAGGATATCAATTATATATCCATTTTCCAAATGCAATAACCGAATGAAATCTCAGATCATTCAGGTATATTTTTACCTTCGATAGAAAGACCATGCGAAAGATCGCACTCGATAAATGTTGTAACGATAGTATTAACCAAAATGTATGAAATTATTTCCATTGAAAATTGAGAAATTAAAGAATTCGATATGTTCACATAGTGAAAAATTATCAGTGCTAACAGAATAAATAAATTCTAGCAAAAACATTGACAGGTTCATGCATCGAGATACTCCAAGATTTAGCTTCGGGTTTGCCTGTTTAAAGAATTACAGCACAAACGGTCAGAATTTAACACCTTAATTAAAAGCCGGTGTTAAAAATGCAAGATCCATTTTAGATATTTGTACGTAATGAGACTTGCGCATATTCACGTTGTGATAAATTGCAGCGAAGACTAACTTCAAATGAATTCAACACAGAAATAAAATAAATAAAACCTTACGAAAAAAGGAGTTTTAACGTTCCGGGAAAACAATAAAGAAGCAGTAAAAAACGTCCCTAAATAGCTGAATATTTAGAAGTTGCAGAAATTTATTTAATGAATCAATTGTGGGATTGATGTCATTATGGGGTATGAACGCAATTGGGCTGATCAAAGTATGAAGGACTCCACGCGTTCTTTTACCAGCCCAGTTGCGTTAATATTGTCGTTTATTTCCTTATTTTTAATAAAAAGAAAATATACGGAACGGTGAATGTTGCTTCTGGTCAGGAGTTACATTTAAACAATACGTGAAACATAATTTAACAATGAATATCAAACGTATTCTAATTTGCCCACCTAACGATAGACATAAGAATGTCATCCAGATTAGGATTATGAGAAAAACTGATAGATATTTGCTTCGTTGATGGTCAATGAGAGACTGGAATCTCCCAATTATTATATTTTCCTTTTTTACTTTTAATTATATCCCCTTTTCCTTGTTAATTAAAGGGGCTATAATCCGTATGATGAAATAGCGGGGGAAAAAGAAAATTGTCGAAAACTGACATAACATGGTATTGATGTGTACAATGCATTGAAACTAACTAACTGAAGTACCACATAGTTTACAATTAATTGATTGTTTTCGTATTTTTCCATTAAAAAAATACTAGGTATGCATACCTAGTAGAATTCATTGTTATGCGTGATTGGCTAGTCGATGTTATCATGTGATATTACCAAGTAAGGTATATAGCTTAAATATTCTAAATGTTTAGAGTAAGCCTTCGTAGCACAGCGGATACAACACTGGACAACAATTTTGGCCACACCGCTTTGCTTTTTTTTACATTTTGGTACATTAAATTTTACGCAATCCAAATGTACAATGTTTTTAAGCAGCGTACGAGCCTCGTTAAAATTAATATGGGGATACTACGCAGCACAATCTAACATTGTGTTTCTAAAGGTACTGGATACATTCTGGTTTTGGGACGGACTCAATTCCTAGAGGAAGCTTTTCATTTAATTTAATAGTTCTCTTATCAATAATAGCACTACGAAATGTAACATTCATCATCACTCAGTAGAACGAAATTCATTTCGGAGGGCACTCATGCCATTGAACAAACTGGCAATTTCCACGAAGCCAGGGAATTATAATACGTGATAATGTCAGGTTTTGAGTTCCTCCATAAAATTACAATGGCTAAGCTTCTGATGCAGATATTGCAAAAAACATTAATAAGGGAGATATTTGGTTTGAATCATTTTTAATATTTTAAATTTGAAGAGTAGTTTAATCGTCTATTTTACTACGATTATTCGACGAGCAAAGTTCAAGGTTACATGAATAATGCTCCTTGTGTCCAGAAAAGTAAAAAGACAATGAAAGTTAGTAGGTATATGCCATAAATGATTGTGAAAATTTTACTTGTCGCGTGATTTCAACTAATGTTTTGACACTCAGAATGAATTTGGAATAGAGGTCATTATTTTCACAGTCTTTCTCACTAATGTTATTGATTCAAAGGATGGTTAAAAAATGAAATGTAAAAGATATAAGTTCAAAGAATAAACGTTCGGTATGGAGGACAGTTATTCTATAGAACGTGCAATGCAACGGCATTGCCTACTCTTTCTATCACTACATTTCAATATAAATTATATAAATAAATAAATTTAGTTCAAATTAAAACAATCTACTTATGCCCCTCAAATATATATAATTGTTCCAAACATGTACAAGATAGATATTGGCATAATATCAATGACATCGTTAGCCTTGCGCAAAAGCCTACATTCTGCCAAAGAAATATCGTCAATTGTTTACTTTTGCTTTTTAAATGGCCGCCAGGCCTTTGACCATGTGTGGCACCTTGGGCTATTATTCAAACTTAAGCAGTGTGACATCGATGATACTTCGTTAATTACCATGAGGGAACTACTTTTTCACTCTCGTAGTTGTGTAAAAAATCAAGGACTTAATTTTCCCGTGTTACAAGGCTGCCCACAGGGCCAGAAGTGCTCGCCGATTATATACCTCGTGTTTATCGTTGGGCTTATAAGGCAAGTATAACATAGTGGCTTTGGACTGTGTATTAATGGTCAAAATATTAATTCCCCAACTGTAGCAGATGATATGGTACTACTATCATTATCGAAAACAGCCATAGACCAAATGTTAGACATCCGTGGCCAATATTCCATTAAATGGAGATAATTTTATGTCTCGGACAAATGCAAAGTACTCGTGTTCAACGAAAAAGTCAGTCACCCACATGACCGCTGTTTTGAACTTGACCTTACAAGATCAACGAATGTGACAATTATACCCGCCTTGGAGTTAAAAACTCTTCCATCCAAACAAGCAATGCGCGAAGCGTGTAATAAATTGCGTGGATCGTATTTGAATGTCCTACGCTCTAGGTAACATCCAAAATATGAAAGTAGGCCAT